>NC_048304.1:124168693-124351170 GCF_013100865.1 Trachemys scripta elegans | reverse complement strand
GGGGAGCGGGTGGCAGTGGTGGGTGTCGGGGAATTTCTGCGCCCCTTGGCTAGGGTGCCGCGTTCTGCTGCTGTTCAGCACTTAGTGTCGCATGATGGAATTTGGTTACTATGAGTTTTATCTTTTAAAAATACCTCCCTTAGGAAATTCGATAGAACTGCACTGAAATAATTTAATTGAGGTTGCCTGTTCACTTGGGGCTGAAGTTTCTGCCTGGATGTGGGTACGCTAACCCTGCCTTTACCCATGTCCGTGTATTTGGTGACACATGGCACCATACTGACGACGAGAGTGGCCTTCGCTGTGGGATTTACCTCCTGGGAGGTTAGTCAAGTGACTCTGTGGACAGTGCATGAAGGTGGAAAGGACAGAGCACTCGGGTGGATGCAGGGAAGCTGTTATGGAGGAATAAGGCTGCCTCTGTTGATTTGTTTTTCCGCAGCAGTGCTACAGAGCAGAATTAAGGTTGTTTGCGTGCCATCCTTGGCCCTTCATTTCCCTACTTCCACATGTTTAGGTTTCTTTTCAGGTTAACATTAACACTAGAAACCCAAGAAATTCAGTCTTGTAGGTTATTGGAGAACGACAACGGTCTTGTAAGGTGGTTTTAACACGTCAGCCGTAACTCCAATGACATGGCATTTATGTGGAGATCTATTAAGTGTTGGCAAAATCTTGAAAATGGACTGACCTTTTGTATTAATATAGAGGGAATATATGGACCGAAGGTGTTAACATAACCAAGTCACCGTCCAACATTAAACAGCTTTAAACCAGGTTCAGGCTTTGGTACACAGAGACCTCAGTCTGCCTAGGACCATGGCAAACACAGCATTAAAATCCCTTTTAAATCTTTTGTTAAAGATACACAAAAGAAGGGGGGGAAAGTTAAAGCATTTGAAATGTGAAGTCTTAATTAAGGCTTTTATTTTAACATCCCTCGTTCCCTTCCCCTTTGGCTGGAGAGAATTTTTAGAAACCCCCTTGTTTGACAGTCTCACAGGTGGTATCAGAGATGGTAATAGCTGTCCTTTTTGGGGAGAAGAGAAGAAGTTAGCTGAGTTCAGCTGGAGCTGTTGTAGCTATTGTTAAAGTCCGATCCAGTTTCCTAGAAGACAGAAAAAGACGCACACACAAGAGGACAGAGAAGAGAACAGCAAAGGTGGAAAATGCCGCTTCTGGCTCTAGTGTTGAGCCTTAGTTACAACTTCACTGCTGGAGAAACACGGGCCCAGCCCGTGGTCTGATCTGCCACTCGGAGACCTGGCAAACTTGTACCAGCGTTCAGCTGTTTAGGGCATTGGTTGTAGTTGCCTTTCTGATCACAGGCTCACAGCAGTGTCGCAAAATAAGTGGTCTTGGTTGGCGAAGCCAGACACTTACGACACAGATGGCAAAAGGAGAGGGGTGGGAAAGAGAAGAAATAAGGTAGGGAAGGAAAAGGACTCTCGGCAGGGGGAAGGTGCTGGGTGGTGGTGGGAAGAGACACAAAGTCTCACATCCCCCATTATGTTTGGGATTCAGCTGGAGCCAGTAGAAGTGGTGATGTCATCTGGGTCCCTCTCCCTGGCCTGCTCTGGTTGGAACATCTCTCAGGATCAGGATGATGCAGGTCTGGGGTGCCAGGGGACAGTGGGGGTGGCAGTCATGATGGTGGAGCTTCCTTCAGCAGCCCATTGTTCTCCAAGGCTCTTTCTTTAAGGCCCCCGAAAGGGAGTGATGGATGGCATGGCCCATCCCATCATTATTTTCTCCACCAGTTAGACCTAATTTCCCACACACCAATTTTGGTTCATTGATTTTCAGTTCCCAGGCATGATCTTAACACAGTCCTGGAGTTCTAGCAGGAGGCCTTTTTTTGTTTGTTTGTTTTTTGTTTTTTTTGGACGATCTATCTTTTTGTCTCGCTTTTGCATCTTTTCCCATCAACATTTGTTACAGGTTATTGTGAGGTTTTATGAACTTCCACGCCCTTTTCACAGGTGAGCTGACAAGTTGGGTCGATTTGTAGGCCCCGGTATCACCACAGACCATGAGGTCAATAAGCAAACTAGTGGGGTTGGGAAGTAAGGAGATTGTGAGGAGAGGGCAGGTAAACTCTAATGGCCTTTCCTGATTTCCTGAAATCGGATTTTAGATATGTAGGTATAATTTGAGACAAATATTGTGTAGTTTACTGTAACTTATTCATATTTGCTTTGATGGATTTGAGTGTGGCTTCCCAGCTAAGAGGTGTGACTTCCTTATGTGTAATTTGCAAGCCATAACTTCCGTGGACAAGTCCAAGGTGAAAGCCAGGGTTACTTAAAGGAGTTGATGGTGGAGATGGGGAAAGGAATATCTGTATGGACTATTTTTGTGCAGGTTTTTCTGTAGTGTTTCTGTACTTGACACTCAAACCAGCACCAGGATGAAATACTCAAGTCTGTCTCACTTTTGGTTAAGAACTTGTCTCCTTTTGTAAATGCAGTAAAATCTTAGTTTTGATGGGTGAAATAGTGAAAGATGGGAGAGTGGAATACCTGTTTTTTGGGGGTGAGGGGAGAAGGGTTAGGAAGTGGGTGGGTTAGTGGAGGTGAGGCATGGAAGAGGCCAAGAAGATGGAGAGGAAGGAGGTGGGTGTGGGATGAAGTGGAATTGGATATCCTGCCTAATGGATATTTGCCACTTCTTAAAGCTGTGAGAGAAAGGGCTTAAATTAGGACTGGAGAAGACTTTGTGGGATTGTGGCTGAGGGTGGGATGTTGGAGATGCCATAGGAGTACATATATTCTGTACAAAACAGCTACGAGGCTGTGCAAGATCTTCAAGCCATATATGAAAAGTAGTTATGTCAGACTTTGTATACATGTATGATACACTTTCCCTTTAAAATAGTTTTGATGTATGAATTTAAGTAACTGTTGCTGGCTAGAATCAGGATTAGTGTGGGCAGATCCTACTAATGACTTTAGTAGGAGGTAGCAGGGTGGAGAGCACTGTCTAGATATTGGTGTGAAAGAGCTCCCAGGTCAGGTCCCCGTTATCTGGGTGCTGTCCAGACGTGGTCCTCCCCTGAACTTCACTGTCTAAAAAGACACAAGCCATCCGGGAGTGTGAGGGGGAAAGGAATACAATAAATGCAAACAACTGAAGTTTGCTCTTGCGAAAAATAAAATCAAGTGCCACCTGTCGTTGGACTCCCAGTTTAGTCCTCATACATGGACTGGTCCCTTACTGGCATTGCAGGAGAGGAGATTGCTGGGGAGAGACCTCCAGGCAGTGAGGGTAGTGGCTTTATGGCTCAGTAGCCACATGTAAAGGGCTTCCATATTGTGGCGAGAGAGCTTGAGTAGCAGGCTACAGGACCAAATGTCTGTTGTCTCCCTGTGAATAGTGTTCCCAAATACAGCGAGCCATGCCGGAACAGGCTTAGCATGGTGGGTGGTGAATTAAAGAGCAGTGGCCTGAAGCCAGAGGTTAGGAGCATTCAGCCACAGACGGAAGGCAAATGGAGCAGTAGGAGAATGATGCAGTGCAGGGATGAACTATCGCTGGAGACGGTTGAGGCCCTGAGGCTGGAGGTATTTGGGGTTCTGTTAATCGGCACCTAGGAATAACATTAGGATCCTGTCCTTGGCAGTGCTGGGAGCCAGAGCGAATGGGCGGTGTGGAGATTCTTCTGGCCCTCCTGTCCATGACTCTCTGAAAATGTGTTGAGCAATGGAGATCCGGAGAGGGACAAAGTGATGGGAGCTAGAGACCAAGAGAGCGACTCAGACAGCGAAAGAGAAGAAAAGGAGGCATGGGAAGGTCAAGACGACAACTCCGTCTGCATTAAACAATGAAGCAAGGGTTTCACTTCTTCAATGGACTGGAGTCCAGCCTTGAATGTGGGGCTTCTCTGTTCCAGCTCAGACCTCCAGGTTATGGCTTTTCCAGCATCTCCACAATGTACTTCTCAGTATGAAATGCAAATGCCCGCGTCCTGGGGACCAGCTTTCCAGCCAGCGCATGGGGCAGAACGCAGCATGAGAGTGACTTATTAGCCTGTCTCTCCAGGCCCGTGTCTTCAGTGCTCTCTGCCGAAGCGCAGCGTTTCCTCTTGTGGGGAGAAGAGGTTGTAAATTTTGAGAGCTCACTCAGTCTCCTCGTACATGCTTTGGTTCCTCTTTATGCTGAGAGTCCTGGACGGGATGCTGATAGCGATTGGGCAGAGCTCTTCTGTAGCTTCTCTGTGTGCAATTTACGATGCATGTCGGGGAGTGCGATTCCACCTCGAGCTGGCTGGCTGTGGAAATACTGTGACGTTTGCGTAGGGCCTAAGGGAGCAACTTCTAACAAGCCCAACGTCCACTGTTCCATTCATGGGACCAGTCGTGCCGTTCGCCTCCAGCTGCCACCACCCTTTGGTGATAAATAACGTAGAAGTACGTGGCCAAGCAAATTAAAACGAAAGAAGAGCCTTGGGCTGTCCTGGAGGCCCAGCACTGGAATACCAAGGGGGGCCACAGGCTGAATTTGAGGTGTGTGGGCAGAGCTGTGAGTAGGGCCCGAGCACGGAATGAGTGGATCCGGATTGAGATGCGCTGGCAGAGCATTGTGGGGAACCCAACACTGTGAAGCAGGGGCTGCTGTTGTTGAAACCGGAGGTGCGTTGGCAGAGCAGTGAGGGAAGTTGTGCAGGCAGGCAGGTGCTATCCTGTTCCAAGTTCTGGCCAGTTCTGTCATGTGTCGTCAACGCATCCAGCATTTTCATTCCTATTTTTCTTGTCCTAAACAGGCTTCTGTTCCGTTTCCTTCCATAGGGGGGTAACTGGGCCCACTAACTGCTGCCAAGCTTTCAGTACAGCTGCCCTTCCCATTGATGGTCCTTCGTGAGAGTTCCCAATGCTAATGATTTTCTGGTCCACTAAGACCACCTGGGCTAGTGATGCCGCACAAAGGGGCCTTAACCTGGCCATAGACGGCTGGTGGAGACTCTCTCCTGTGCAGGGGAAACTCGCACTGTCTGAGCATAGCACAGGGGGTGTGGAGAATCAAGGCCAAAGGACTAACCCGTTCTTTTCATTTGCTGCTCTACCTTTCCACGCTTCTCGGGAGGAGGGCTCAGGGACCGTTCACCTGCCGTCCTACTGCTGTATTTAATGGGGGGTGGAAATCTCATTGACTTGAGCAGGTACCAGAGGAGAGCCTGAACGATCCATTTCCTTTCATAGTGAATGATAAGGGCAATAGCCTCTTGTCTCAGTGCCATCACCTTTGGCTTAGTATCTTGGCCATTCTCTATGCTAGAGGGTTTCATTAAATTTTGTCTTTATTTCTCTGTTGAAAACATTTCGGTTAGTTCCTTACTGATTAAGGGGACTTTGTAGACTTCGAGACCCAGAGCGTAAGGTGATGGGCATGTTAGCAGTGCTATAGAGAGAGATTCGTGGGCTTGGTGGCTGTCAGAAGGGCTCAGGATTGACCTTCATTTAGTGTTTTAATTTATTTTCCTGCAAACTGTGTTTTTCTCCCCAAAGCACATGCTTCAGACTCTTTTCTCTGAACAGTTTGTATCTAGTATGTATTCTCTATTGTCATTTTGGGCACCTTCTATATTGGTTACACTGGCAATAGCAAAGCCTCTAGTGCAGTGTTTTTCAAACCTTTTGTGTTGGTGACCCCATTTGGATTAAAAAAACAATCGTGACCCTCTCCCCCTCCCCTCCCCCCCAGAAAAAATTGTGACGCTCTACCTTCAGCCCTGCTGGGCTCGGGGCTTGGGCCTTCAGCCGGGCTGGGACTTTCTGCCATGGTGACCTCATCAAAATGGAGTCTTGACCCACCGTTTGAGAACCGCTGCTCTCTCTTTTAGGAGAGACTGCCGTTTTTAGACAGCTCTGGTTGGAGTAGGTTGGTCTTTGGAGAAGTTGGGGAGTGTCGGTTGTGAATATTGTTCTGGTCCCGGAGGAAAAGCTTTGTCGAAGTGGAAGGGTTTGCAGTGGTTGGGCTCTGGACTTGTGCAGCGTCCTCTGGAAGCTCTCCATAGCTGGATGCTTGGCTTGGCTTGTCCTCCATTCTTACACCCTTCATTCGGGGTTTTATGATCTGTGTTGTCCCAGAGGACCACAAGTGTTCTAAGAGCTGCAGCTCATTGCAGTGGCTTGGAAGGCTAGGCCAAGGCCTTAAACTGGCAGTGGAAGGGGACTGGGAGCCACTGGAGGGACTAGAGCATGTGCTTGATTATGCAAAGTGTGCCCTAAACCGTGGAGGAGATGGGAAGCGGTGTTCTGCAAGAGCCACAGAGTCATAGTGTTTAAGACAAGAAGGGACCACCAGATCATGTAGTCGGACCTCCTGTATATCACTGCAGCTTAAATAAATTGGTGTCAGGCGACCAGCAACTCCACAGTAATGCACCATGTGCAGCCCAGCTCTCCTGAGTAGTCCTACCACATCACACTAGTGTGCAGAACCCTGCCTTCAAAATCAACCCTGTCATAGCACACGTGATGCACCAGTGTTATTGTAGGGTGGATCACGAGTGCTAAGGTGCAACGAGATCTGCATCGAGAACGCACGAGTGCTTCGCACGTAGCACTTTCAGCTTAGCATTCGTGACCCACCCTACAGTAACACACCAGTGGTGCACGGCGCATGGGGATGACCTTTAATAACAGTCCAGTTTGCAATGCAAATGTGCTGATTGAATTCAGCAGTAGATTTCTAAATGGGTGCTGCTGCCTCCAACCAGTCCAATGCTGCCTATTGTGTGAGAAATTGAGAGAGCCCGCCACGGTGTCCCTGTTGGACTACGGCTGCACGCCCTTCCACGTGGAGCGGGAAAGCCAGAGTTAATCAATAAAATTAAAGGCTGCTGTGTCGGTGGGTGACATCAAGAGAAAGCAGCCTCCTCTCTCCCGGGCCGTTCTGCATCTCTCCCTTTTGTGTGCGTCCGTCCTGTTGGAAAAGCCTCATGCTCCAAGTGCTGGAATCTCCTACGCAGATTTTTTCCCCCCTCTTCTTTCCTCCCCTCCCATCTTTTACAATGTTACTGTTGCAGCTGCTTCTCCCAACCCCTCTCCTTCTCCCCCCCCCAGCTCTTCAGCAGGGGCTGCACCGAGTTTGTGTGACCTTAGCACTATATTCATGCTTTAGGAGTTACCTTCCATAATGATGTCAACTGATTAGGTTAGTCGGCTAGTGGCAGCAGCGGCGATCAGACGTGACATGTTCTAATGATTCGCTAAGGCTTAGCAGGCTGCGTGTAGGGGGGAGCGTCGAGTGGTTTGGGGGAAGGGGGTGGGAAGGCGGGGGCCCCACAGGTGCCGACAAAGACTTTGACCTTTGCTGCTATAATATCAGTGTTTCACAGGCAGGGCGGTTCGGTAACCCACTTTCAGCCCATCAAAAATTGATTTAATTGCAATTTTTTCCCCCAATTAGGAGCACTGGAGCGTGACTAATTGGAGTAATAGAGAGTAATAAGGCTCCGATAAAAAGCCTTCCTCTGCCTCCTTTGTATCTTGTGTCATTGCCTGTCAGAGGTCAGAGAGCTTGCATATTCTATTAGGCAGAGTTGCCTTCATTTGTACAAATTAGTTTACCCAACAGTAATTAAAATGCCAGTGCGGGTCGGGCAGAGCTGAA
Organism: Trachemys scripta elegans; assembly: GCF_013100865.1. Taxonomy (NCBI): domain Eukaryota; kingdom Metazoa; phylum Chordata; order Testudines; family Emydidae; genus Trachemys; species Trachemys scripta. The sequence goes on along the minus strand of NC_048304.1, from coordinate 124,343,556 downwards.
TACAATTGATGGGCACGTTGGTGAAGGATTTGACAGCTCTGGTGGCCTCCCTTCCCAAAGCGTGTCAGTGCTGAACCAAAGGCTACACAACCCACAGACCTGTGCGGTTAGCATTGCAGCACCAAGAGCCTGTCCCGCGTTCTCTGCTCTTCTCTCTGGACTCTCTTCCTCCCCATATGCCTCTTATTCCCCTTTCGTTTGTCCCATCCCCGCCCCCGGTCTCTGCCTACAGCTCCCTGCCTCGCCCTCCCCGTTCCCAGCTGCCGGGCTCTGGGGAGTAATAACTCCTTTGTTTCCCGGTTCGATGGTTCTCCGTATACAATCATCCCCAAAATGGAACAACGACGTCCAATTCCAGAGGGAGGGGGAGACGGAAAGAAAAGGAGCTTGCACGTGTCAGCTGGATTCTGGAATCCAGATACCTCAAGAGCAGAATGGGGCTGGGGAAGCAATCTGTTTACAGTACAGGGGAAGGGCATAAGCCTGGGACACGATGGAGTGTTAGAAAAGAAGGATTGATATGGTGTCAGGGTTGGATGCTAAAAAAGGGGGTTTTCCCGTTGGGCTGTTGAAGTCTTCGTGTAGCCTGCGTGTCCAGCTCAACGGAGTTGATCCTGCAAGCGTTTAGTTTGCCAGGGCGGAAGGTCTGGATCAGCAAAGGGGTCTTCCGCCTTTGTAGCCATGACTGATCCCAAGAGCTTTGCAAACTGTCTATGCTGGAATCGTTTCCCCTACCTCTGAAATGCAGCCACCGTTAGCCAGTCATTTTAACAGCTCACAGCAACGCTCCATAGCAGGTTCGGAGAGGAAGTAAAAGAGATACCGTGATTAGTTGAAACTGCAGGGCGAATTTAAAGAGGTAAAATGGAATCGCCGCAGCTGGAATTTAGCCAGGATACTCCCAACTATTGCCAAAAATGCCATTGTATCTTTAATGACCGCAAATCAGTGAGATGTTTTGTATCTCCTCCAGAGGTAGCATCAGAATACTCGAGGGGGTGATCTCCCGTGAAATGCCAGCTCTGTGGTAAGTAGGGTTTGTAGCTGGAGATGGACTGGGCTTTTGGGGGGACCTGAATTTTCTTCCCATCCAAAGTGTTGTGTGTTAAGTATAAAAATCTTCAAAAGACTAAAGAAGCTCCTTGCTTTAGCGCTAACATTGGAAAGCAGGTGGGGTGAAGCCTGTGAAATAATGGGAACAAATGCCAAGTGAAGTCGCCAACCCTCCCGTGCAGAAATGGACATGTAGTCACTGCTGGCCCGTGGGCCCACCCAGGTGGTCACAACATGAACACGAGTGCCTGACAGCATCACTCATCTCGCTCTTCTGGAGGGAGCACTTCGGATGGGACTGAAGAGTCTTCCCCGCTGGTGCTTCCACTGTCCCGTGAAGGAGGAACATCCTGAGAGGCACCATCTCTGTTAGAAAGCCCGTCTGAATGGCTGGGTTTGTGTTAAAGTAGACCGTAGGAATTATCAGACTGGATCAGATCCCAGGTTCATCTAGTCCAGTGTCCCGCCTTCGATAGGGGCCAGAACTAGGTGCTCCAGGAGAAGATCTAAGCCCCCTGCATCAGCAGATGTGGGGTAATCTGTCCCCATGTTAAGTCTCACCTCTTCTCTGTAGGTAGAGATGGGCTTAAGCCCTGAAACATGAAGGATTTATCTCCCTTGCAAAATTCTTATAAATATAACAACGCTGGATATTCTTCATTATTCACATAAATGTCCAATCCCTACTGAATCTTGTTCAGTTTTTGTCCTCAACAGCTCCCAGGGGCAGTGAATGCCACAGTCTAATTACGTGTTGTGTAGAAAAAGATATTTCCTTTGATCAGTTTAGAATTTCCCCTCTGTTTAATTTCATTGAATGCCCCCTTGGCCTTGTTCTTGTGTTCTCCCTGTCACACAACACAAGTTCCCCATGTATCTTCTCTAGACACTGCATTTCTAGAGAGGCTATCATGTCTCCTCTTACTGTCTCCTCTCTAAAGGTAACAATCCCGATCTTTTTACTCTCTTCAGAGGAGACTTTTTCCAGCACTTGGTCATTCTCATCTCTCTTTAGTGACCCTAAGGTTCCTTTCCTGAGCTGATAGTTAATTTAGAACCCTGTAAGACATCTGAGTAGCTTAAACTTTTCCTCACAATATCCATTGCTTTGTATTTATCAACATTGACTTTCATTGGCTGCAGTGTTGCCATTTCACCTGGAGCGCAGTTAGTTTTGGTGAAGGGAGCCGGACTAACAAGCCTGAAGGCCTCTATCTATAGACCAGGTTCAGTGGGGCAAGGACAATGGTTTGCCCTACATCACCGAAGAGCTGCATGAGCTCCATTCACTCTTTGGCCTCTAGCAGTCATTAAAAGGGTCTGCTTCCTCCACTGGTCCTATTGACACCATATCGATCCTTCTCTTTAATCTCTGCGATGAAAGTGCCCCAACCACAGTGTCTCCCATGGGGGAAATCTCATCCCGCTGCTATTTGCAGTTGAGACTTTTCTGCCACTGTTGTTAATCTGGGTTGTGTTCTTCTAGGCTGGCGGGTATTGAAGTGTCTGAACATTGGAAGCCCCTGCAAGAGTAGGGGAGCCTCTGGCTGCAATCCCGTGTGAGAGCACTAGAGTGGAACGGCCCAGGGGAGTGGGAAAGCTGCAGGTTTCGGGCAGGGGAGCAGCAGTGTGCAGCTCTCTTTAGATGATGCTTTAGAGAGTTGGGACGACTGGGAGTAAGGAGAAGAGGACCCTAATCCCTACCACAGGCTGGTTGGCGGTCAGAATGGCAGGGATTAGAGCTTGCGGTTCCTCCCACCTCTCCCTTCCTATTGATTTACCTCCATGTTAATTTAGACATGTGGCCGCGGTCAAAGGGGCTTGTTGCATACCTTCTGTGTCTGCAAAGCAAGGAGCTTCTCTTGTGGTTTTTTTTTTTTTTTTTAAAAGGAAAAAATCTTAAGAACCCAATTGCCCGCTTGACTGGTTCCCGAGCTGCTATTATGTTTCTAACCACAGTAATTGGCTTTACTAGTTATTAATGGATTACGTTAAAGGGGAAAAAAGAGACAAAACCCAACACCTAGCTTTGTAGTTCTGGGCTTCGTTGACCAAAATGCTGCCTACGAAATTGGCGGTCAATTGCAGAGTTGTGGAAGTGTGACTCTGTTTTGTGCCGCTCTGTACTTAACAGCCTGTCAGCATTTCCATTCGAACACCCCTCCTGGCTATGCTGTAAGGAGCTGGTGGTGAGGGTTGGCATGGGGCAGAGAACCTGGGTCTTCAGCGTATCGGTCCAAGAGCATGTGATGTTGGGTCACGTCTGAAAAATAAATGCTGTGCTGATTTTTCTACGTTAAAGTGACATGGTGGCCACCATCCGTTACTTTAAGGAGGCTTTCCCCCACCTCCTGTAACGGCTGGAGAGTGGGTGGTGCCAGGTGCCACCCCTTCCCGGTAATATATTTGGTGGGTGCTAGAGTTTATGGCCAAGGGAGGGCTGATCTTTCAGCTGAAACAGAGAGCGAAAAGACCGAGAATCCTGGGTTACAATCCAGTTCTACCCCAGACTTACTTGGTGCCTCCATTTCCCTTTCTCTAACATGGGGATAATAACGCTTGCCTACTTCACAGAAGGCTGAAGATGAATTAATTTGTTCGTTAAAGCAGTCCGAGACCCTCCCCCGGGTGGAAACTGTGATAAATCCAAGGGATTTCTTAAAAAATTATTCTGGCTATTTTAACAGCTTGGCTGTTCACAGACACCTGGGTCCTTATTCCGGTTTGTCCTTTCAGCTGCCAAGCATCCTGTGCCACTCCAGAGTACATTACAGCTCAGCTTGATACCAGTCTGGATTTAAAGCTGTGACTCCATTTCCTGCATTTGAGCTATGCCCATCACTGATTTTGGGGGTATCTTCTTGGTAGTTTGTAATAAATGAGACCTTCTGAAAGATAACTGGTAGCAAAACTTGTCGTAAGTTGATGATTTTCTGGTTTGGGATGGAGGCTGGCACAAAATGAGCAATGTGGAGAATTGCCACACATGACTGGATTTCTGCCATTCGAGGTCTGGGGTTGGGTCCTGCCTTATCGATTTGGTTCAAGACCAGGGCTTGTAGAGTGACTTCTGGAGCCCAGACGTACATCAGCGGGTCTGTATTCATCACATGGGATTTTTGAACTGACCTTGTAGGAATGTGGAAATGAAGCCAAGTTATACGGCAAGAGAGCCCAATCCGTTATGGTGGTGGGTGTTTCTAACAGGCGTCTGGCCTGTCGCTGCTGTGAAAGTGCTGCACATTTTTTGCTGGCTGATTCCAGGCATGACCAGTGGGATTTATGCAGGGTTTATACACAGTTACGTGGAGTATTGTGCTAGTGTCATTGTTGAGGAGGTACTTTCCCACGTATGTTACAACTTACAGCGCTCCAGCACTTCCAGTCCGGGGTCCCCACGTAGCTCTGCCAACGTTCCTAAGTCCTGACCTGCAGCATTCTCTGCTGTTCCAGTCCTGGGTTCCTCCGCAGTGTTGTGTGGCTTGGCCAACTCGTGGGGATCCGGGGTAGACATCCTCAGCACCACCCATTCGCCTCCTTCAGATCCTTCCTCCCAACCCTCCTTGGCCACGATGTTTCTAAAAAACGTGACTGTGGTTAGGCTGAGACCACTGCCTGTCACGCTGACCAACGTTTTCTCATTGGTTCCTTGTATTCCCCTGTCGGTCTCTCTGTGTCCATCTGTTCTCTCTTGTCTGACGCTTAGATTGCGAGCTCCTGTGTTTGTACCTGCACCTAGCACACGGCTGGCGCTCCTAGGCACTGTGGCAATACAAACAGAATAACAATGTTCTTGGTGGCTCTGCTGTTCTTTGCCCTGAATTAGGAAAGTTTTCCACGTAGCACAGCTCTTCTTCACGCTCCAAGGGGAGATGGCTGATGCTCTTTTGTGTTTTGACAGTTCCTTCGTGACTGGGACAGCTTGCTGTGGACACACGTCTCCTCTGAGAACCTGGGACTTAGAGAGGTAAGCGTGCGGCCAGACCTTACTGTGCATGTTTCATTTGGGGGACGGGGGGGAAGAAATGCACAGCTGAGGCTGCCTGTAACCTGACTGTCGTCTGCAGTTTGCCAGCTTAGTCATTTGTCAGCCATGGGGCAAAGGAAGGGGTAGAAGTGAGATCTCAAGAAAAGTGACTTTCAGTTCCTCAGAATAAGGGGTGAGGGTTTCAGGGTAGACGTGAGGCAACTCAGCTTGAAAGAAGGACCCCGAGCCGAGAGGGAGTGTGCGGAGAAGAGTTCAAGATGGGGAGTGTGGTAATAATTGGGGTGAGGGAGGGGATTGATGTCAGAGACAGGGAGTTGGGGAATGACACAAACTTAAGATGGACATCTAAAAAACTTCCCCATGGAAAGTATTCCACACCCTGAGATCTCAGTCAGGAACTGCGACATGGGACTCTTAAAATGACTGGACAAAGTACTAGAAAACCGGTAATTGTGGATAATTCTGTATCAGCAAAGATGGGTTGGGTGATCTAAAAGGGCTTCCTTCCATCTTTGTCCCCTGTGAGCTTCAAACCTTATGCCTACTTAACCACGTCCAATAACCTTTTCCCTAGCCATATCCTAGAGGGCAGTGTGTTTAGTGAATTGAACATTTCAGAAGCCCCCTTGCTCTCATACAACTCCTGTATATTCTTCCAGCTTCTGAAGATAAAGAGAAAGACATGGCTATTGTACAGAGAGTAAGAAATACCCTCAGATTTTGTTCCACAGAACACAGTTCAGCAGAGATGGTGTGAAACTCTTTTTCTGTACTTGAGTTCAGGTGTTAATATGCAACTTCTTTGGCCCTGGAAGTCCCCTTCTTCCCCGGTGCCAGGGATTCAGCACGTATGTGCTCCAACATGCCAGTGAAAGGGATTGCCTATCCTGTCTTGCTTTAGTACAAAGAACAGACTGGCTGCAATTCTCTCCTTGAGCAGATAAAGGAGAACCAGTTGATGTAGTTTATTTAGCTCGTTCAAGAACAAGAGGGGATATTCAGTGAAATTAAAAGGTGGGAAATTCAAAACCCATAAAAGGAAACACTTTGTAGGCATGCAATTAGCCTGTGGAACTCATTGCTACAGGAAATAATTGAGGCCAAGAATGTAACAAGATTCAAGAAAGGATTGGACATTCATATGAATATCAAGACTATCCAGTTATAATTAATTATAACACATTTAGGAAGGAGTATTAAAGCCTATTTTAAGGGCTTAAGTCAATCTCTAACTGTTAGAGAGGAGGATGAGACTTGGGGGGCAGATTATTCCACATCTGCTACTGTGGGTTTCTTGCACCTTCCCCAGGAACATCTGGTGGTGGCCACTGTCAGAGACAGGATACTGGCCTGGGCGGACCTGGGGTCTGATCCAGTTTTTCGATTCCCACATTTGGAATAGTCCATAGTTGACAGAGATGGAAATGGTCACCCTGGTCAGCACCCCTGCCATGCTCAGAGTTTCCTGCTGCCTGTTCTCCAGCACTTTGCCTAGTCCTATGTAAACACCCCCAAGAAATGGGGCGTCTCTGGGAGATTGTCTTCCCGCCAAATAGATCTCACTGGTGGGAACTGTTCCTTGATATCCAGCCAACATCTTCCTTTGCTCAGTTTCATCCCAGCAGTCCTTGTTGCACCAGCTTGTGCCACAGGAACTAGTTCCTCCTCAGTGATGTCTATACTGTCTCTTGAAAGTACTTGTACATCTCCCATCACCCCTCCTCTTTTGGTCAAGATACGTGTTCTCTACTGTCTCTCTCCAGCTACATCGCCCTTTCAAGCAGTTGAGTTATTTTAGTTACATTTATCTGAATTCCTTCCAATTTGCCAACATTTCTCTGCTGTTGAGATGCCAGGGGCTGAGCACAGGGAAATCTGGGGGTCTAGTTCTGTTTAGCAGTTTCTCCTTGTAGTTCACCGTGGTGAAGGGTTGAATAGTGACTTGGTAATTTCATGTGATCACCTTAATGTGTCTTTTCCTTCAGTCTTAATACGTGGTGGAGGCTAATGGCCTGGGTCCCTGCATGGAGGCTGCTGGGGTGTAGTGCAGTCTGGGAAAGCACTGGCCTTAGGACTCCGCACAGGCTGGGTCCCAGTCCTGCAACTGAGGGAAGTGTGAGGTTGACAGCCTGGGCGTCTCGGTGTACTGTGGACAAGGTCACAATAGCACAGCCCAGCCGTACATGATGGGTGTGCTCCACTTAGGCCTGGAATAGCAGGGAGGGAGGCCTTGCACATCAGGATTGAGGGGTGCTGGGGGTGGGGACAGTAGTCCAGGACTGAAAGGTCAGTGGGGCCGTGGATTAGGATTGAGGGGCTGGAGGAATGGGTGGGGTGTGTGTCAGGACTGAGGTGCACTGGCAGAGCTAGGGGGTCAGGTTTGAGGGCCGAGAGAGAAGCAGTTCTGTCTGTCACAGCTGGCTGTCTACCCTGCTATTCTATAGTTATAGTTGATGATTTAAGTTTTCAGTTTTATTATATCTTTAAAGAAAAACCAAAGTCCTGTCATAACTGATGCTGTCCAGAATTAACCCTGGCACGTGCTCTTTGGTGAACGGGGTGGTGAGCTGTTCGGTTCCAGACTGGTGCTTAGATGTTGAGGTGACGGGGGCCCTTTGCAATACTGAAGGTGCATAGACAGGCTCCGAGACCCTGGCTGGGGCCTCTGGTGCTCTTGAACTTTTCCTGGCTCCTCTCGAATGGAAGCATCTGCCGGGAGCGGAGGGACAGGCTCCAGGGTTAAGGGTCTAGTCAATCCAACAGCCTGTCCCAGAGAAGCCCGAACAGATAATAAAGCTGTGCAGAAAATAGGATTAAGGTAACAAACAGGCATGAAGGAGTTTGATCTTTCAATAAGGCCAAAGCCTGATTGACAGGCAGATCAAAAAGCTGGGACAGCCAAGCCAATGGGCCTCGCTCATCGGGCCGATTCTTCCCTCTTCACCTGTCCCAGCTGGAGTGCAACCGTGGGCTCTGTCCGCAGAGCTGCGGGAGATCCCCATGGTGGCCCGGGGTCCTGTGAGGATGCACTTCTGGATGGAGAGCTCACTTCAGTGGAAGAGCAAGGGGCTGCTGGTGAAATGTGTGGCTCGGGTGGAAAGCAAAGCAGCTCCGTGGGTGGCGGGGCGGGACGGGATGGAAGACCTCAATCCCAGCAGTTCTCAACCTCTCCATATAATGTCCCTCTCCCCAGCCAAGGACCACTGCTTGGGACACCTTTTCCGAGCTCGTTGGTGTTGCTCCTATGCTGGCCAGCAGCAGTGTCCATGGGAAAGCACTATGGGCTGCTCCTACCAGGTCTGTGCCCGCGGTTTCCGCAGCACTGCCAGCCCTGACTGGCTCAGGAAGCCAGAGACCAGTCCCTGGATCTCTAGAAATAGCAGAGCCTTTCGAGCTGGCATGGCCTTTGCTCAGAGCTATCGGTGAGAGTTGAAAGGCAGCACCCGTGCAGAGTGTTTCTGCTACCATCAGTCAGGCGGGGTGGGAAGACCGTCATCACTGACCGCCTCTCTGCGAGCGCCCCGGGCTGTTCTGTGACCTAGGACGGCCATGCTGCTGCTCCTGACAGGTTGGTGGGAGCTGCATGTGTGTATCTGAGAGCAGGTCTTCACCTGCCTCTGCCGCTTATAGTGAAACCCCCCAGGAACTTGGAGCATGGATCAGCCCCCAGTTGTCATGTCCGTGCTCCTGCTGTCCAACACCTGACACTAAGCTGTGGTGGTCTCCTGAGAATTCCTGTTCCCTTGGGATGGGTGGTCTCTTGAATTCTCCACAGCTGAGAGTTGGAACTTGCTACAAAAGATTTAAAGCTAAATAACCGGAGATCTTCTTGGTTCCAGACTGGATAAATCCTTGGCTGATATTTGTAGTTGCTGTTCTTGGCATGAAGATGTTAGGTCCTTTTCTGTTCTCTGGGGTGTCCTGTTGTGTCGCACTGAGGGATGGGGACGAGGACAGGGTCTTCCCCTGGAAACTCCTTCTGAGCCTGGCACAGGGTTGGCTGGAGTTTGGGTTGAAGATATTTGTTGGGGGAGGAGAGGCCCCTCCTTCCCCACTAACCATCTTTAGTTCTGAACATGGTCAGCTGATGGCATCGGACCAGACCAGCACAGGCAATTTGCAAAACGGAGTCGAAGGCAGTGGAATGACCCTGTAATGCCCAGTCATTGACTGCTGGCTGACATTCCAGCTGCAGGCACACAGCTGGTCCTCTCGCCTGGTGTGAATAAGACCTGTTGCTTCCAAATGAGTATTTTGAGATGATCCCTTAGACTCTGTCCTCCGGGACATATCGTGGGGTCTTAACGCCTTGTGCTGTAGTGACTGGAAGCTTGACACTATTCTACTTGGGTCCCAAAGGTGTTTGGGAGGCTCTGAGTGCCCTGCAAGCTCACCCTCACAGATGGGGGCGATCGGAATTACCCCGAGACGTTCTTGGATGGAAATCCTGGCGGGTCGTTCCACTCTGCCAGGTCTGAGCGCACGGGGATGCTACAGCGCCGTCCATACGAGAAATGCTGTTACGGTGCATCTCGTGGTGTGGCCAAAAGTGAGGGCAAAGAATCTGCGGTAGGGAACACGCCTGCCTCCACCGGGACTACATGCTCCAGGCCTTCCCATCCTTAGCATGGGTAATTCTGAAGTTCTGCCTCGGAAGGCGGGCTAGGGCTGGCATCCAGGTCGTCCTGACTTCTAACCCCCGCTGCCCCGCTGAGTCCCTCGGACTTCCCTTTGGCAAGGCACTTTACCTTTCTCTGCCCATTATGGGGTCTGACCCTTCTCGCCTGTTTCCATGTTGTGCCGTGCGCCTGGCGCTCCCTCTCTATCCCAGCATGCCAGCTGCCCATGCCCGCTTCGTGTTAAACCCTTCCCAAAAATTTTTTTTTCGACAGGCGCTAACAGGGCTCAGTAAAAATACTGTCCCCAGCCCATTTGAAGGGCAAGGTGGTGTGGGATGGAACCTTCCTCGGCATCTCCCAGTGCACTTGGTGTAGATTCTGAACTCCTTGGGACGTGGCCAGGGACTGCTTGTCTGTCTGGAACCGCATTGAGTTCAGTATCACTGCTCAGCAAGTAAGGAGTCCTCAGGTCATGACTGGCCCAATTACACCTACTCCCTCTGGGATTGTGAGGCATGATCTGTTCTGCCACTTTTTAGAACAGAAACCCTGCCTGCCTCCAGGCATAGCCATCAGCTAACCCCTGGGGCAGGTTATCCCAGGTCTGTCCGTTCTGGGGTTCTCTGCACCGGCCTGGGGAGCAGCTGGTTCTGGAGGGACCATTGTTCTGATCCAGTATGGCTGTCCCTGTGTCCCGAACACTTGGAATATGCAAAGCACCACGCTGTTCTTTTGTAAACCTGCAGCGTGCTACTCCCCCAGAGGCACATGGGCCCTGAGACGCAGGAGAAGGCATGTTAACTGTGCTAAGGTTAAACAGTCCCTGCTTCTCTCTTCCTTTTCAATATCCCAACTCTTTCCTTTGAAAGCGTTTGTGGCAGCTTGTTTTCTTTTCTTTTCTCTTTTAAAGAACCCTCTAATTTCTCTTTTGGGTCCCTCCGTCCCCCGAGCCCTTTGAAATCGGCTTTACGCCGTCTCTGACACCAAACTGACACTTTGCGTTTCCCCACTTCTTATCCCTTTATGGCAACAGATGTTGAAATTTTGTATCCCTTTTATCTGTCCCTCTTCGCCCTCTTCCTGTAATTAGGTTTCCCTTGTTAGCAGTACAAAGTGGGCTGGTGCTGCCCGGCCTTTTGAGCCATTGTGTAGGAGCACATGTGGGTTTTTTTTTTCGGAAAGGTCCCTTCCCCCTTAAGTGGTAGGGGTGGTGTGGACGAAGGCTGCAGCTTTTTTGTTCTCCATTTATCTCTGCCACCTTTTCAAAGGAATGAAAAAGAGCGAGGGAGAGGGCGCACCGAGGGGAAGATGCAGAGTTGCATTTCTTGACTCAGGCAGGCCTCCTGCCTCCTCTTCAGGTGTTCCAGGCAGGGCCCCTTTGATGTCAGTGGGAAGCTAGCGCCGGCACAAAGCCAGGTGAAAGGTGCGGGGCTTCACAAAGTCTGCTGGGAATAGGGAGAGGGGAGTTCCAGGTGTGTGCACCGGCCACGGTGCCGAGAGGGCGGGGGAAGGTTCCTGCAGGTCAGGCAGCGGCAGTAATACACCTCTGGGTGTGTCCGGGATCAGGCCGCAGAGCTATGAAAACAAAGCCGGAGTGGCCACGCAGGACATGCCACCCGAAGGCGCTGCACCCGCAGCTTGCTGAATTTGCTGCTGCTTGGCACGGTGACTGATCCACTTTAGTGTCTGTTCGGGTAACGTGAGCCGGGTCCCCCTCAGCTCTTGCAAGGGAGTGGAGTGGATGCACTAACAGGTCTCTTCCGTCTCAAACCATATTAATCCTATCTACATTTGTAGCTTTTAACATAAAGACCAAAGCCACCACAGCAGCTGTCAGCAGGGCTGGTGCGTCTTTACGTTTGTGTCTTCACCTTTCTGGATATTCTGATTGAGGACAGACGCTTTAGTTATTTTAGGAATAGTGAGAGAAATTGACCATTACTGATGGTTCCCATTTTGAAATCCAGTCTTTCTAAGCCTCGTGCCCAATCCTGCAAGACTGTACTCTGCGTAGCCCCACTAATTCACTGGGACCAGCTGGGTGTGTAGGGGTACTCGGGAGAATAAGGGTTTGCAGGATCAGATCCGAGTTATAAGCTGTATTTCTAACTCTTCATAGAGAGAGTTTTGTCGAGGGATAGGTTTTGGTACACCATGGAAGTTTTAGATCTGTGTCTTCTGTTAAATTCCACCAAAGTCCTGCAGAAAGTGAAACCTTACAGCTTGGAGAGTTTAAACAAACCCTAGGGGATCCTCCAGGATTTTAGGATTGGGGGGAGGAGGAAGGGGAGCAAACCAGTTAAGTAATTTTGATGTAGTACATCCCAAATGGGGGGAGAGGTCGCTGGTAGAAACTCCCACCAGAGTAAGCCATTTAAGTCGGCTTCCTCTTGATAGTCAAAAATGGATAGAGGTTGCCAAGAGGCGGGAATGATATTGTATGATGGTAAATATCTGGCATGGATGCCACCTTTTAAGGCTCCAGAGACAGGGACTGAGAAATGGCTGTAGACCCAGAATTCACCCAATCTCCTACAGTACCTTGGTTTTGCTGATTAGTTATTGCCTGGGCTTATGCCATGCTGGCGTGGAGCGAGTTTGTTTTTCTATATAGCTGCTTACTTCGATAAAGTCCCAGATTCTAATGCCGCGTTGTGTGTCCTTTGGATTATTTGGGGAACTGAAGTTCCGTATTGTCCCCAGAACTCTAAATGGAAGGGGGTAGTGGAGTGAGAGGTAATATGGTCTAGTGGAGTGGGGGTTCCTCTCCCAGCTGACCCCCAGACCTGCTCTGTGACCTTGTGTAGGTCATGTCACCTCTGTTCCCTTCCCTTCCCTGTGTCTTGTCTGTTCAGACTGTAAGCCCTCGGCGGCAGGGCCTCTGTCTGGGTGCTTTGTACAATGCTCAGTGTGGCAGGGCCCTCGTCTTGGTTCGGACCTTCCAACGTTACTGCAATACAATGAGTCCTAATGAAAAGGACCCATTACACAGCTGAATGGAGAGATCGGAGCCAGGTTTTAGTTCTAGTTAAAAGAAAAATAGACGGATGCTTTTAGGAATGAAGATGGATCCTCTGCCTTCAGGCACAAACGGATTGCCTGAGAGATGAGGAAGGAATGTCAGGAAGGAAGGAAGGAACCCCTCCAGTTCCCCAGGTAACCCAAAGGCATTACCTGAGGTTTTCTTGCCTTGCTCTGAGGAATCCATTGGTCATAGTCAGAGGCAGGATGCTGGGTTTGATGGGTCAGCTATCCGATCCCAGGTCTTTGGACGGCAGCTTCTTGTGCAGCCCGTCTTGCGATCTCTCCGTTAGCTGTATCCAAAGGCCTGAGGCTTGTCTGAACACGTGATCTGTTTTCCTGGGGTCTATAGAAAATCTCCAAAACCAGTTCTGGGCTCTTTTGTCCTCTATTGGTGATTTTAACGTCACCTCTCTGGGCCCTGGCTGCAGTCTTGTAGGCTCCTCCCTTACCAGTGTTGACCTGTGGCTCTCCATGCATCTTCCCCACTAGCACAATTTAAAGTTTTTTTAGTCCGAGGTTCTCACTGCAGCTTCAGGCACTTCTTATTCCAAACAAACAGGGGGCCAACTTCTGCCCTTGGCTTTGCGTGTCCTAGAGCACAAACCGTCCCTTTCACTCCCACTCAGACGTATTTATGACAACTTGACAACACCTGAAACAAGCAAAGTGTGTGTGTGGGGGTGAAAGTGCCTTGTGCATTGATCAGTTTCATCCCCAGGAGCCCGAGCAATCTTTATTTTTCCCTGGGTTGAGAGAGAATCAACAGAAGCCGGGGAGAAGAATGGAAACGAGTGAATGAGGAACCCCTCTGCCGCTGGTTAGCACTCGCTCATTTAAACAGATGGCTTTGTTTTGATTGGGATTCTCCATTTTTTTTGTCTGCCCACTAAAGAAGACCTCCAGAGCTCTGTCCAGAAAGGAGCCATACAGTTACTTATTCCCACACAAGTGGTGCAAGAGGCTCTGAGAATTCCCTCTCTCTTTTCCTCCCCTGGCTTTTTTTTTCTTTGCCCAGAAATCACAGTTTGAGAGAATTCCCCCCCACTCCTCCCGTTGGAAAGAAAGACAGAGAGACATTCTTGACATTCTTTGCAGAGAAAAGGGGTTAAATGTCTGAATTTGGGGGTCACCGTGTTATACAAATTGCAATCTAATCGTTTTTACAAGAACACACGTGTGCTAAGAAAAGGAGCCAGGGACAAGAAAGACAAGGGGACAGACAGCTTTTTTTGTCCTTTTCCCCCCAAGGTTTCAGGCTATTGTCATGTCCCCGTCTCTCTCCCCTCCTCACCCCCGAGAGGGAGAACATTGGTTTTATAGTTAAATTGGTCCGTAAAGCAGAAGGGCTTGGTGCCACTTCTGTTTGTTTTCCCAAATAAAAGCCCCAGCGGGGTCCCTTTTGCACCGTCGTGGCTTTATTTGAAGAAACTGGCTTTTTCCCATAGCCCAGCGTGTCAGTTTATCCTCTGAACTTAACCTTACGGGAACCCGGACAACAAAAACTCACAGGGTCCCAGAGCAGGCAAGGTAAAGAAATTGTATCTTTTTATTGGACCATTTAAAGTGTGTGTGGGCCAATTCAGAGAAAGCAGAAGAAAAGAGGGCAAAACTCTTTCCCCATCCCCTCCACCTCTGGTGTCACCGCCCCCTACTGCCCCCTGTATCCAAAAGCTTGCCTCCCTCCAGCTGGCTCTGGGAACTTTGCTAACAGGGCACCGTGGGGATCAAAACAGTCTCTGCAAACTCAGTGTGATCCTTCCCTTTGTTAGTCTCCACACCTTGGAACGCTTCTCCTTACTGTGGCCCATTTAAGATTGAGACGCTTCCGTAGACTCCTAATCCTGTGCGATTCCCTGCTGGACCTACAGGCCTCAGGTACATGAAAAAAGTAACATTGGGATAACGCTGCAAAGATGCAGTGAAAATAATCTGGGTGCAGGATGGGTGTGGCTCCTTGGTGTATATCCATTCATTGTATGGCTAGGCCTTGCCTCTCCTTGGTATTGATTCAGCTTGTATTTCCCTTAGTTGTCTGCAGCCCCTACTGCGCTCCTCTGCAGGTCACTTGGGAGTTTTGGTGCTCTCTCCAAGTGTGCTAACTAGAATTGGGCAAACGCTATATTGTGCGTAATTTTATTAGGTGAATTTTGCTTCCTTCCCCTGTTGGCCATTACTGGAGGGCAGGCTTATGACTTTCTTGAATTGATGTGTTCAAACATCCAGATCACTTGCACTGAAATAATTTGTTTATTCTGTAGATCATTCACAATTGGTTGGTTGCAAGTGTTTTGCTATTTGAAATCCACATTCCAGCTGCCTTGGTTAGTTGATTGGACACAGGTTACATGGAATCACTTTTCATCCTTGGTTGGTGGATGAGCATAATTCATAGAAACTGATTTCCAGAGTGAATATTTGTTCTATACATTCAAATATTTGGTTTTGGGACACACTCTCTGTTTTGCATACAATTAACTGATTCCCTGAACACGCCTACCAACAAATTTGGTATGCTGAATATTTGTAGAAAGTGAACATTTGGGGGCTGTAGATGCCGACGAATCAAACTAATCTAAAAATCGGAACCAGTGAGTGGAATATTGCTTGTAGCATTAAGACCAAGAGCTGGGCTAAATTTGTCCCAAAGAAACACCTGGCAAAGACCTAAAGCAGCTGAACAGAGTGCAGAGAGGTAACGGTTTGCTTGTTTTCAGCTATAGTGGGTTAGAAGATCTTCTGAAAATCCCAGAAGTTACCAAAAAGAATTATCACTCCTTGGAAGAGCGAAGGCAGCTTTCGCTTCATGATGGATTAACTCTGCCTTTGGGCCCAATCTAACTCCCCTTGATTTGCACAAGGCTGGATTGTATCCTTAGATATGTCCAATCTTCCATTTTCAATTCTCTAACTTACTTTTCGTCCTTGCTCCTGTTTGCTTTTCTGTATTTCACCCAACTGGGCGGGGGAAACTCACTTTCAGTTGCTGGTTCTTATGACCTAGGAATGCTGTTGTGTTCAGTGTTCCAACACAAGGGAAGAGTTCAAAAACCAAACAAAATCCCACTGGGATATTTTAAAACTAACGTCATAAAAACGTTTGTTTGTCCAAAGGATTCTAAACTAATGGAAATGCATCAAGGGTTTTCTAACTTCAATGTCTGAACAAAATGCCTGTGGTTGTTGGTCCTGTCTGGACTTAATAATTCTTAGATGCATTCCCCAGAGCACTAGCGCCGGGTTGCCATTCGATGTCTCAAAGTCCCATTCCAGGAGCAGAGGAGTCAGAATACTCTTGTGCGACCACATCCACTAAACCAGGAAAAGAGTGAGCTGATTGGACCTCACCTAGTCCGTTTCCCCTAGGGCCAGCTCAGGGTTGTTCCTGAAAGTATCTTGTCCAGGCCAAAGACTTTAAATTGCCCCAGTGCTAGGGTTTCCAGCACTTCCCTTGGGAGACCATTCTGCAGGGTGGTGTAGTGAACTGGGCTGAGGGTCACAGCACCCCTGCCGCCTTAAGCACTTGGGCCAGATTTGTAAAGGTGGTCAGGGCCCAAAGATGCAAATAGCTGTGTATGGGGATTGTTCACACGTCTTTACCTGCATCTTTGGGCTCTGAATACCTTTGAAAATCTGTCCTTTAGAAAGTACAGTGATGGGCACTATAGAGAGCTGCAAGCCAGATAAACTGCGGCAGTTGTGTAGTGAATGAGACGGGTGCACAGGAAGGGATGGCCTGGGACCTAGGAGAAATGGGTTCAGGTCCTGTCTCTCTGCTCTAGGCTGCCTGTTGGCCCTTAAGTCACATAGTGTGCGTCTGCCTCAGTTCTCCACCTACAAAATAAGGATAGGGCTTCCTGACCTCCCAGGAGTGTTGCCTTATTGTCTGGGATGTGCTCAGATGCTACGGTGGCCTATAACAAAAGGAAAAGGGTCCTTGTGTAGTGCTGGGTTTGGGTGATGTGCAGGATGAGATCACTCCCTGAACATCACACTGGCTGTGGCCTCGTTCGCTGAGCAATGCCCATCCAGTGCCCTGAACAAAGCAAGAGCCCTTAAGGGGAAACAGTGGGTGGTGATGTAATTACTGACTGTATCATACTGCACATGCACAAGGGGGCAGAGTTAAGGCACCACGGCCAGCTTTAACTCTGCCATTTCCTCACTTTTGAGTGCTTGGCGTCACAACCTTAACTTTAAATGAAAGAGAGAGTTTTTTTTTTTTTTTTAATTGAATTGACTCTCTGTAGAACAGTTTGTCCGCAAGCTTTACAGAGCAGGTGTATTGCAGAATGGCTCTGGTAGACTAGTCGAACGGTTGCAGCAATCTGTTTATCTGATGAATGTGGCACATGCGTCTTGTTTGTGAATTTTTCGTTAACTGTGTTGGATTTTCTTGAATTTGTTCCTGCTGCTCAAACATGTCGGCAGATGAGCTGTTGGCAAACCGTGGCCACCATATGAACTTGCTGCTATTCATTTCTACTGCCGCGTGATCAGCCACCTAGGCCAACGGGTATGGCTTCTGCTCCCTGATTGAGTGTAAGGGAAGAGGAGAATGGCTTGTGAAAGTCACCGGCCCCTTCAGTGTAGCCATTCCCCAAAGCGATGGGAGGGCTTCTCCCGTCACTGTCGGTAATCCAGCTCCCCCACAGGCACTGGGTTGACCTATCGCTGTTTCCATCAGGGGTTAGGTCGGCCTAGCCATCTCTCTCGGATGTGGTAGCTGTGCCGATGTGAACTGCCCGTGTAGAGCAGCCCGGGGAGAGGCAGGAGCAGTTTGTGCAAGAGCCAAAGCAGGGGGATTACAAATTAGGGGGCATTTTAACCTTTTACAGCTTGACTCAGGCCAGGAGACGGGCACGTCTGCTAGATGAATGAGAGGCTTGTGATTTTGTAGGCTGGGCTCAGAGTGCGCATTACCTTTCCTTTCTCGCATTCGCACAGCACAATCAGGTGTGCATTCGTGCGTGCTCTCATCCGCAGAGACCTTGTCTGTCTTACTGAATTGCCCCAGGCCAAGCGCTTCCTGAAACATCTTCACTCTGCTGAACAGGGCGGGTGAAATGTTACACTGGATTAGGTACAGGCTTTGCTGTAGCCTGGCTTCAGGGAGGGAACGGTTTCCTTTGAGATCTGGTGCACCATGGAACTGGTACATTTACTATTGCATGAACGGGCTAGGTGCCAGTTCTGGATAGGGAAGTTTGGTTTCTGAATTTAAATTGCACTTCTTAGAATGTAGGAAACTATATTGTCGATTCCTCCTTCCTGGGCACATGGGCCCTGGACCTCTTGCTCATTAACCTGCAGAACTAAACACCTCAAAACTCATCGCTGTGACTTTGCGTTTCCTCAACACACAGACCAGGGGTCATCCAATGAAATTAATAGGCAGCAGGTTTAAAACTAACGTAAAGAAGTATTTCTTCACACAATGCGAAGTCAACCTGTCCTTGCCAGGGGATTTTGTGAAGGACAAACGTATAACGGGGCTCAAAAAAGAATTAGATCAGTTCCTGGAGGACAGGTCCATCAGTCCTCTTAGCCAAGATGGCCCTGTGCTGGGTGTCCCTAAACCTCCAACTGCTGGAAGCTAGGAATGGGCGACGGGATGGGTCACTCGATAATCGCCTGTTCTGTTCATTTGCTGTGAAACACCTGGAACTGACAGTTGTCAGAGACCGGATCCTGGGCTAGACGGACCATTGGTCTGAACCAGTCCGGACGTTCTTAGTGACTTCTACACACTTGCGTTCCTTTCCCACCTGCCCCCCAAAGCTGTAATTAACGGAGGGATTTCCCACCGGGCGGGGAAGGAAGAGAAAGGGGAACTTCCTAGCTCTGCTTTTGGGCCCTGCAGTGATGGGGCGATGTAGAAATACCCACCTCGGAGGCAGCCTCCCTCGCGAAGCTGCTACAGAGACCGTCCGAAAGCAGGCGAGCAGCCTGGCTGGTCTCTGATGCCCGGGAGTTGAGGGTTAGAGCAAGGTTCGGGATGACAGTGGCATCACCGCTTCAGCCCGGTGCCCCGAGCTAGGGGCTGACTCGGGGCTGGGGGCCAGGGAGAGGAAGGCCACTCGCTGATCCCTTTGCCCGACGGACCAGGCCGGGGTTCACTGGGGGCGGGATGCAGTTCCCCAGCACCGGGAGCTGAGGTCCAGCTTGTGCAGTGACATGGCTGCAGGGACCATGTTCTTGTGATGGCCAGTGGGCTCCCAATACGCACCCGAAGGAGCGAGCGCTGGCTAGTGGAAGCAGCAGGATCTCGAGTCGGGTCCGGGGTCTGTCCCTGGCGGTGCAACAGGCCGGCTGGTGACCTTCCCCCCGGAGTAAATCCCAAGTGGAGTGGGTCTCCGGCCCCCTCCCGCTCTGCTGCTGCTTCTCCTATCAGTGCAGCTCCATTGGCTCCTTCCCCCCCCCCAGCCTTTCATCTCCTATTTTTAACAAACAAACAAACATAAATGAAACCTATGCAGAGGAGCCCAGACAAGTGCCCCTGAGAGCACGCCCGGCCGCCCGCACGTTAAAGGCTCATTAGCGGGGGGAAAACAACAAACAGCGGGGGAAATAAAAAGCAAACAAGCGGCCCCAAACATGCGCGGGCCGGGGAGCACGGCGGCAGCAGATGTTCACCTAATGAATGCGGCTGTACAATAACAAATGTGTGCGGGCCGGGCCGGGGGAATGACTCGAAAGTGGGCTGAGTGCTAGCAGAGGCACCAGGGCCCCGCTTTGCACAAGCCCGTCCGCAAACGACCATTTGTCGCATGGACAAGGGAGCTGTGAGGGCCAAGGAGCGATCGGATCGGGGGGCGCGCGGTGTGGGAAAGATGCTGACGGGGGTGAACGTCTCCAAGCGTTGCTCTGGGGATGGCAGCTCGGGGGGAGAGGACTGAGCAGCGAGGCTGATCAGAACATTGATTCCCCCTCCCCCCCAGATCCAGAGCGAGACGGCGGGGTTATGCTCCGCACTCAGCATGTTTCGCCAGGGCCCCCCAATCTGGTGAGCGCCAGTAAAGGACTGGGTGGAGGAAGGGGAGCTAGAGGGATAGCTGAGGGGAGAGGAGAGACGGGCGGATCCCATCCCTGAGATGTGACGGTCAGATAAAACGCTCCCCGTCCTGAAAGGGTTCCAGGGATTAGCCTTTGGGGGTGGCATTGGTGGGTGCTGCCCCCCAGATCCCCCATACGCTCCGCAGAGCAGAGGACTGTGCTGTGGGGAGAGTGGTTTGAGCTATGGTAGCTGGAGGCAGGCAGGGAGCACTCCAGGTGTGTGCGTGCGTGTGTGTGTGTGCGCGTGCGTGCGAGCGCACTCTCCTTGGTCCAGCAGACACAGCTTGCAATTGTCCCTTCCTGTTTGTGCAGGGTCAGTCTGTCCGGGGGGAAGGTCTCCCCAACAGCTGGTTGGGGGACAGCGGACACGCAAGCAACCATGCTGAGCAGTCCAAGAGCCAGCTGGGGGTGCCCAGAGATAGCAGCCCCGACGAGCGGTCAGTGTGCTCCCTCTTTCCCAGCCGGCTGCCTGCTTCCTCACCGCCCAGGAAGAAGCCTGGGCGTCTGGCGCTGGAGCGCGGGGCTCCCCGCCTGTCCCTGGAGGTGTCGCTGAGACCTCAAGTGATAGTCGCCTTCGCACCTCGGAGTGGGGAGGGCTCAGGTTCAAGTCTGAGCGGAGAAGCCTGAGTGGGCTCCGTCTGCCAACACCTTCCCCCCCTTCCCTTCCCCTCCCCGGCCCGGGCTGGCGGAGCGGCGAGGTGCTGACGGAGGGGACAGACAGCTCCAGAGCAGCGGGTGCTGAAGAGCTGGTGGCAGGAGTAGGCCAAGGATGACCCTCCCTCACTGCACACCACCACTGCTCAGAGCTGCGCGGGTTCCCACCTGCCAGGGTGGCATGGCTGCGGGCTCCCGAGGGCTGGCACCAAGGGGCACTCGCGGCTGCTTATTCGGGCTTCCTGTGGCTGTAAACGCTCTGGGGCAGGGACTCCGCTGCCTCGTTGGCTCCTCCATGTCTCCTTCGTAACACACCAAGCACCGGGAGCGGGAAAGAACAGAGCAGAGCTCTGCCCTATCGGGCTGTGATCCCAAAATACCCCAGGGACCCATCAAAGGGGGACACGTAGTGCTCAATGCTTTTCTCCCGCAGTAACTAAGTTAATTGCTGCCCTGCTGAAGGTGTGAAGTGTAATATCCGGGCCAAGTATCAGAACTAGAGATGCTGTCTGCTCTGCTAGGCCTGCCACGTCCCAGGGACTCTCGCTGCAGGACGGGGCTGGCTGCGTGGTTGAAAATGCGCAGTGCAGACGAGGTCGCTGCATGTTTCGCTCGGCTGTGTTGTCTGAGCCGGGCCGAGGGGATGAAAAGCTAGCCTTGGCCAGCAGACTGCACGGTGTCTGTGACTCGAAAGGGGCCTAGACAATGTAGGAACAGGCTGGCAAGTGTTGAGCTAATCAGAACCTCTTGGCTCCCAGTTCCAGACTCTTGGGAAGCTCTGAAATGTTGACTTCCTTCCCTCCCTCCCCTCGGTATATTGCACAGGGGAGATGTGTTCCTGCCGGTTCTCCGGGTCCATGGGGGCTGCGAGGTCTAGTGGACAAGGCATGTTATTCGGAGATGGGGCTCTTGCTGGGTGGCCTTGGACACCTCCCTTGTGTGCCGAGGAGGAGGACTGTTTGGAAGCAGGGAAGGCCTGCGATGTCAGGGCAGAGCATCTCCTCGGGAGCTGTCGGCCCTCTTCCCCGCACGCGAGTGGCTGGGCTGGAGCTAATCGGAGCAGATACGCCCACATCGCAGTCCCATGTGTATACAGTTGCTTTTGTAACCCATGTCTGTCACCTCCAGTGCGACAGCTGGAGACCAAGGTCCAGGATTGCGTCTTTCCTCTAACCTCCCTCAGCCCCGCCCTCTCTGAGCTGGTGTCACTGGACAGGCAGGAAAGGGATCTCCGTCTGTCTTTCCTCTCTGCGGCCCCTGCACCGCAGTGTCTGAGCACCTGCCAGGTGCTTCGCAGACGCTCTTGGGAGGCAGGGAAGTATCACCCCCATTTTACAGATGGGAAAACCAAGGCATAGATTACATAATTTGTCCAAGGCCTTTCAGGAGTCTGTGGCAAAGCCAGGATTGGAGCCCAGATCTCCCCCGAGTGCCTTAAGGAAAGGCCAAGCAGCCTCGCTCTCTCTCCTGTGCCCGTTGAGCTAACGCACCGCCGTCTGGGATCATGTGGGGGCCAGCGCTGCGGCCGGGAGGTGGATCCAGACGCTGCTGCCCTTGGGAAGGGAGCAGAAGGCCAAAGCTCTGTGGTGTCAGAGCCACACAGCCAGGCCAGAGCACAGCCCCTGCGTCCCCCCGCCCGGAGTCTGCAAACACTTCAACCTCCCGACCTGCCCACAGGTGCAGGGCTGCCGAGGGGCAGATAGAAACCCCTCTTGGAAAGGGTTAATTTATTGTGAGAGGCTGTGAGGACTGAAGGCTGGATTCCCCAGATCCCTCGCCTGGAGAAACACAAAGTCCAATAACCCAGCACCCCTGGATTCATGTCGGGGGGATTAATTCATGCACTTGATGTTAAAGCTTGTCCGAGAGGTTTGCATGGGGGGGCCATCACTAGGGCTGGCTGGCCTCTTTAAATGGTTGCTAGGGGCCTGGCATCAAGGGCCGGTGTAGTTGCCCACAGTCACGGTCACGGAGGGAATTACGCAGCCACAAAGAAATGGTTATTCTCCATAATCTGCTCTTTGGGGAGCGACTGGGGGAAACAGGCCGGCCCCAGCATGCAGCCAGCGCTGTGATCATAGAAGCGTGCTGGCTGCAAAGATCGGGGCAGGGCTCGCCTTCTGATCTGGGGGACACCACTGCTCCAGCCGCTAATCTGCTTTAGCAGCTAGTTCTCTCCCGGGACACAAAGGTGTTTGCTTGTTTTAACATCTCCCGGGACTCTCTTTCTCCTTTTGTGTGGTCTTTATCCCCAACCAGGCTTTAGCCCAGATTACAGACGGAATTAAGGCATTTGGCTAGGATGCCTCAGAACTGTGTGACACTGGATCAAGGAGCAGAAAGTAACAAAATAACTGGGGGGGCTGCCGGTGACCCCACCGGCGGGCCCATTCTCTCCGCTTTCAAGAGCCCTCCATTGTCCTGGGAACCAAGAGGCTGGTTCAGACGGTGGCCGTGCGGCGGGCTTTCAAAAGCAGGTGCTCGAAGGTTCATTGTGTCCAGTTTGGATTAGGCCACTAGAAAGAAGAAAAGGAGGGTTTGGCCCCTCCGAGCAGCTGGTCAGGGTCTCCCTAGCGCGGCCGAGAAGCTGCGGTTGGCTGGTGTCTTTGGCCTGTGGGGCGGCGGAGGAAGGCTGGAGGGTCGAGCTTGAGAGGAGCTAGCCCTCGTCTGGGATGTGCCAGGAGCCGCAGGTGGTCGCTGCCCTTAGGAGAGGGATTCCCAAGCCACCTTCTCAGCAGCCCTGGGAGGCTCCCTGTTCGCAGCCGCTCTCGGTGGCTGTGCAGAGCCAGTATGGATCGGGGGTCATGTCCGAGAGAGAGCACAAGCCAGCTGGATTTGAGGGTGGGAAAGGCATCGTGGGGTTCCTGGTTTGCTCCAGTCGGGCCGGTGCAGTTTTGGGTTGCAGAGGGGTGTGGTGTGACTGTTCCCCGCTGGATGGATCTGGGGTGACCCCCAGTGCTGAGCGCGGGGCGCAAGGCGGATTCGGAGGGAGTGCAGAGAAGAGCAACAAGGACGATCTGGGGGCTTGTCCACGTGCTGCGTGAGGCGGGGGCTGCGGGGGAAGTGTGAGGATCACGCCTGGCCAGGGGGTGCTAGGGCTGGCAGGATGGAAGGAAGACAGACAATGCAGGTCAGTGTCCTAGGAGCAGCATCCTGAGGCAGAGAGCCCAAGGCAGGGCAAGTTTCCCAGCAGAGGGGTTGGTACTAAACTGACCCCGTTCCTAGCCCTGCTGTAGGGACCGATCCGGCCTGGCTGGGAGCCGGGCTGCACAGTCCCCCTCTGCGAGGCCTGAGTCTTCTCCACCAGGGACCGATGGCGACCCCTCAGCCCCCAATGTAGCCCCCAGTGGCTCCCCTCCTGGCTGGTGTCTGGGGAGGCGATGCAGGGGCTTTGAGGGCTTGTGCATGCTGTTAAAAGCTAGACCTCGGTGCTGGGACAGCCCTGCTGGGACCCATCTCTCCTCTGCCCCACCAGTGCTGAGGAGGGCGAGGGTGACTAGCTCCAGGGAAGGCAGGGCAGAGCCCGTGCCACTCTCCCTCCACAGAGGGGCCTGGCATCGAGTCCAGGAGACCTGGAGCCCCTGGGACTTCAGGGGCTCTTGCTAGTCCCATGGCAGTAGCAGCTGTGCACTGGGGAGAGGCGCCCGAAGGCCGCGTTATACCACGCAGAGTCCTGGTGATGTGCAGTGAGCAGTCCCCCTCCTGGTTCTCTTTCCAGTGGGCAGCTGGTGACCTGCTTAGGGACCGATTTCCACCGAGGAGCCGGAGTCCTGGACATCGTCTACGAAACGCCGTTCACCCTCCTGTCCTGCGGCTACGATACCTACATCCGGTCCTGGGACCTGCGCGTGAGCACGAGGTAAACGCGCCCTGTGGTTGGACAGCCGGGCTGTGCGTCCCGCTGGGACAAATCCTCCGCGGGAATTGGAATCCAGCCCCAGTCCGGGTTCCCGACTTCCTCTGGCAGAGGCTGGGGAGCCGGCGCTCAGCCCGGTTTCCTGCTGCCAGGTAGCTACCTCGGCTTTTCTTTCCCACCCACAGGAAGTGTGTCATGGAGTGGGAGGAGCCCCACGACAGTGCCCTGTACTGCGTGAGGAGTGATGGGAATCACATGATTGCAAGCGGCTCCGCATATTACGGCGTGGTGCGGCTCTGGGACAAACGGCAGAGCAGGTGTTTGCAGGTGAGGCGTGATGGAAGGTGACGTCAGGCCCAGGAGCCTCCCTTCTGTGCCCGTTCGGTATCTAACTCTGCCTGCGCGGGGCCAGGCTGCTGGCTTTTGTCTGCCTCGAGAGCAGCGCGATGACCGGACAGCCCAGAGTACGGAGGTTGGACTCGGTGTCTTCCCCCCCCGGAGACCACAGGTGGGTGGGGACTGGAAGTCGTTCCCATCCGATGGCCGTGCACTGCCTGCGTGCGATGAGCTGTGGTTCTCAGTGCAGTTCCCCAAATTGCAGAAACTGCCCCCCCCCGTTGGCCCCGAGACCAGGCCCCCTTTCGCCCTAGTGTCTGCAGAACAAGGCGGAGGGGCACAGGCGGAAAGCCTGTGCTGCCATGGCCCGGCTGTGCCTCCTCTCCCAGAAGAGGATGTCGGGGCTGCTGAGAGGTGTCAGTTTGATAGCCCTAAATTTGAGTTTCTCTGAGCGGGACCCCCCATGGGAACACTCCCCTCTGCAGAGTCCTGTCTCCATCGTGCCAATTCCCTTTGCTAGGCACGATGGCAGCCCGTGACTCAGGTACCTGACTCGGAAGAGGCTGCTCCGGTTGCTGCTCGGAGAAGTGATTCTTGTCTCATTCTTTGCAGAGCTTCTCGCTGTCCTCCCCCACCAGCAGCCCCGTGTACTGCCTCCGCTTCAGCACCACCCACCTTTATGCTGCCCTGGCGTCTGCCCTGCACGCCCTGGACTTCACCGCCCCCTGATGCCCGGGCCAAGGTCCTTCCCGCACCACAGCTGCCTCTGGCCGCTCCCAGGTTGGCAGGTCTGATGCTCCGCTCAGGGATTGCAGGGCGGGAGAGAGGCAAACGGCCATGGAGACTTCTCAAGGGATTCCTTAGCAGCCAGAAAGCATCTCCCTTGAGCGCTGGAAGAGCCAGATTGTCTCCGACTCACCTGCCTTTTAGTTTAAATAAAGGCAAATTGTCCTTTACTCCTTTTTATTTTGTACAGTTCAGGTTGGTTTGGTTTTGTGTGCGCGACGGTGGCGGGTCAGCTGGGAGAGCTGCGCAGACGTTCCCGTCAGCTGGGCAGCGCTGCTCCCGGGCATTGAGCAGTGCAGAGCCAATCTAGGACTGTGTGCGCAGTGCATTTCGCTTGGGAGGCAGGGGCAGAGCCCCGAACAGCCAGGCGCAGCCATCTTTGCACCTGCCCCGGCTGTCCTGACTGCTTTTTGTTACAGCCTCCTAAACCGCGAACGGGAATGGATCCGGGAGCTGAAACCTCGGCAGGCTCTGGCTGAATCCTACCAAAGCTCGGCTCTGCCGGCCGGCTAGCGGGGACTGGAGCACGTGGTCGGTTGGGTTGGGGCAGTCTCAGTTTGCTAAATAAAATGTCAAAGGGAAACGGAAGAGACTCAATTCTGTGAACCTGCGTAAGGCTCCCGAATTGGTAACAGACACTGGGGGCCGATGTTCCCAATGCCGCTGCCTGAGCCGTGCACCGCGAGAGGCTCACGTGCAAAACGGCCCAAGTGTCTGCAGCCTGGGCACCTGTCTGAGTTTCACTTCTTGTGTGTAGATGGCAAATGTCCAGCGGGCTGCAGGTCTGGAACCCACAGCCGCCTCCTCTGCCACGAACCCGCTGATCTCAGGGCAGGAAAGGGGCTCAGGGAATCCTGCCCTTGGGCCTTCGCAGGGAGATGATGTTTTGTCAAGCCCGTAATCTGCCCCTAACCTCTACATCGATCGGCCTGATCCTGCGCCCCGGAGTGGGGCAAGCAATGCCATTGGAATCACCAGCTCTGCTCTCTTGCACAGGGCGTGCAGAACCGCCAGGCTGGGACCTCTTTGCCATTCACCTTCAAAGCAGGTCCCTGCCTGGAGCTGGATGGGGTACAGGAGAGACTTACCCTGTTCCCTGCCTTGCCTTGAAGCTGTTCAGCCTCCCTGGCCTTGCGGGTACAACAGCAGCAAATCCGAGTTCTCCAAAGGTAGGGCCTCCTGGGCAGCCTAAGTGGCATCAGATGGAGCAGATCGCAGATGCCCTAACTGGGACTACCGCTGCATCTTACAAAGACTACAGATCCCAGCATGCATTGCTCTGTCTTTAAGTAGCTGGAGCACTGCATGCTGGGACCTGTCTCTGTGAGCTGCACCTCTGCATTCAGTCAGGCTACACGGGTCTGTACTTTTGGGGTATCCCTGACGTCAAGGAGGAGAAGCCTGCTAAGCTTCGTGCTGTGATCAGCCGAGCCAAGCTCCTCTGCGAGGCACCTCTCGTGGGCTCGCTGGTTTGTGATACTGTAGGTGCGTAAAACTCCTCCCCTGCGGTGCTGGTTTTCCTCATTTCTTTGATAGAAGTAACAGAGTCCCTGGGTAAGCTTTGGTGATTGGCTCCCAGGTGGCGAGGGCTCCAGGGAGCGAGCTGAAACAAGACAACCCTGCCTGCATTTCCCGCCATGCAGGCTGGCCTTGCTTCCAGGCCAATGAGGCACCAATCATAACAGCAATCAGTGACCGTTCTTTTCCTTATTCACCTCGCAACATCCTCTCAGGGGGCGACCTGCTCTTTTTTCCGAGCGTAAAGATGAGGCTCTGTCAGACGGTGAGGTCTTCTCTGCGAACGAGGGACCTACTCAAACCAATTCTATTAACCTAGGACTGGGTGGGATGGAGCCCCAGGTCTAAAGGCACTTCAGGGTAAAGTGGCTGAGCTGCTAACACTTAGGAAATCTTATTAAAAAACAGCTCCTGGACCCAAAGGTTGGAGGCTACTCAATGGAGTTTTTCTTTTCATAACGGCCCAGAAGGTGCTACTATGAATTAAACTGGGGAGCCTGACTTCGGCAAACTGGGA
Organism: Trachemys scripta elegans; assembly: GCF_013100865.1. NCBI lineage: Eukaryota > Metazoa > Chordata > Testudines > Emydidae > Trachemys > Trachemys scripta. The sequence goes on along the minus strand of NC_048304.1, from coordinate 124,316,152 downwards.
GTAACAGAAGTATACAACTTCTGTGTGACCATGATTGGGACAAAGTAGCATCTCTAAGCAGTTAGAATTTAATGAAATAGTGGAGAAAGAACTGGGGCATCTAATTCATTTGGCCTTTCAAAAAGCCTTGCCCAAGTCCCTTGTGAGAGGCTATTAAGGAAACCATAAGTAGCCAGGGGGTGAGGGGTAAAGTTTTGTCCTGGATCAGAAACCAGCCAAGCTGAGTAGGAATAAAGGGTCACATTTCAACATGGTGGAATGTTAACAATCGGGTGCCCGCAAGGAGGCGGTGTTTCTTCTCCGCACCATCACTACCTATTTCTCATTGTCTTAGAATCTGTGTTGCCTGCCCTTGAGTGCACATCCCCTGCTGACTTGTCAGCCTAGCGACACGGGATTTTCCTGCATCGTGGCTGTGTGCCAGGGCAAAGAACTCAAACTGCCCTGTGCCACTAGCCAGCTGCAGGTGTAGGGCTAGTGCAAAGTGGGCCCCCCTCCTACCCCAGGGGACAGACAGGTGCAGACTTGTCACGGCTCTCACTGCTGCTCTGGGGGACCGTAGGTGACTTTTGAACGTTGACATTGTACCTAGGAAGCTCAACTAACCTCAAGCTGTGTTTGTCAGTTCCCAAGGGCTAACAGACAGGGGTGCGGTCAGTGTCCGGATGGGGACATGGCCAAGGAAACCCAGGCAGGAGCGGTTATAACGAATAAGGCCATCCCTGCTCTGTGTAGCTTATAACTGAAGAGACAACAATCAGCCATCCCCTGCTGGGAGAACCAGAGAGTGGTACCTTTAAGGGGGGAAGGGTCTGCCAGTAATGTGGGAGTGGGCAAAGTGCTGTATGGAGGAGTTGGCAGGTGTAGGTCTCGCAGGGCTGGACTCTGCAGGGGTGGGCCCTGGGACTTGTGGGAGAGGGAGGTTGTTTTCATAGACTCAAGAGGTCATCAGCTCCAGCCCCCTGTTCTGATGTAGGACCAAGTAAACCTAGATCTCCCCTGAGCAGTGCAGGGCTGACCTGGCTGGAGGAAGGAACTAGAAGGGTGGCCGTGGTGAGCCTGCTGTCATCTGGAGGGCACCAGGGATGAGGTGAGGTGTGAGAAGAAGTGAGCAGAGCTGTAGGTGGCGCTCTTCCCCAGGGGCCCAGCATGACTTCGGAGGAGTCGGGAAACTGCCTGTGAGCATTTATGGGCCCCTGGTGCTATGGGAAAGAGCAGGTTTATTGGCCCCACTGTGCCGGCCAAATTGCACCTTGACTAACTACAGTCACTTCTCCCGGCAATGCCCCATACGCCATGTCCTGGCCTGCCCTGCTTACCCCACTTGCTGCTCCCTGGCTGCATTGCTCTGTGTTTGGAGGGACTTGCTGGGTGGTTCCTGGCACTGTCTGCAAAGGTGGTTAAGGCCCAAGATCATCTTCCGAAGTGCACAGCTCGAGGGAGCGGACACCAGCCCCTGACAGCCAGGGCAATGGGAGACAGCCAAAGATTCCCCGGAATGACGGGAGCTCCTCTGACACAACCAGGCAGGGGAGCCCCTGCAAAGCCTGCTCTTCCTGGCACAAACCCAACCCCCTGCCTGCTTTGGGTCAGCACCGCTGGGAGCCATCTCCAAATAGCTCCACAGGGTTCAGGGGGAGCTCGGAGCTTCTGCTCCCGGGGGAGGAGAAAGCATTATTTCCCTCACTCTCTGGCCTCCCCCGCTGCCGGAGGGACTGCGTAGCTCAGTGCTAGTCGGCCGAGAGGACGCAGCCCTGAGGTTTGTGTCCCAGACCTGAGTGCGGTGTGGCCGATTCTCACAAACCAAGCAACCTCCCTGTGGAAATCATTTTACTAGAAAAAAGCCAAATAAATAGTGCGCGGTTCTGCCAGGAGAACCCCAACCCCCCCCACAGCCACTGCCTACTGGGTCTTGCACTCCCCGTCCCCATCGTTAGCGGCCTTGATCTTCTTCAGCTCCTTCTGCAGCTCTTCTTCCGCAGCCAGGATCTCCTGGGGCTTCCGGTACTGCAGGGAAGAGACGGCCGCTCAGGGCTCCCATTCAGACCAGCACTGCATGGCCAGCAGTTTCCCTGCCTGGCAGCATGGATCCAGGCAGAAAGCAGCGTGAAATGTGCCTCCTTTGCCGCCTGCCTGTATCCGACTGGTGCCCGCTGGGGCAGCACCCAGGCTAGGGACCATTGGCCACGATTTGGGATGGGTTTTAGAGTACAGGCAGAAGGTGTCAGGTTCACCTCGAGAGCCCTGCAGCTCCCCCTTCTCCCCCAAGCGGGTACCGCCCGGGCCATGGGGAAGGAACTTCCTTGAGCAGCGGAGCAGGAGAGCCCTGGGAAGTTTCAGTGCATGCTGAATTCTTGGCCGAGGCGTGTAATAGATTTTGTGTTGGGGGCGGAGGGCAGGGAGCTGGAGACCCCATCTCCCTGGGAGCTCCCTCGCCAAGTCCAGCCTAAGGAGCTGGATACAGGGATCAGCGGGGAAATGCCCTAGTCTGCGGCAGGCGGGTCAGACCAGAGCTACAGGATGGTCCGGCTGGCCTAGTTCTGGAGCAGCAGAGGGCCCTGAACGCTGCCTTGACCAGGATCCTTTCCCAGCAGACGTTGTGGTCGCTGGCCTTTTCCGTTTGGGACAGACAAGGAGCTGCAGCTCTGAGGTGACCATTTCGCCTCTGATGGCTGCAGGCAGCCACTCCCTCCCCCCCAGCTGGCGAGTACCTTGAGCCCACAGCTGTGTCTCACTGCAGAGCTGGCACATCCTCCCTGTGTGGGTGACTCATCCCAAGACTCTCCTGGGAGTAACACTGAGGGGCCCCCCAGGAAAAGGGAGCTGGGGCGGGGGGTCTGACCAAGGAGAGGGGGAGAGTTTGCTGCCCCAGGAAGGGGCGTGTTCCAGGCCTTGGGGGCGGCACTGGAGAAGGCCCTTCTGTACCACCTTGCACTATTCACACTGAGCTAGGCAGAGAGCACATCCCTGCGCCCAAGGGCTGCCTGGCAGTGGGCGGACTGTCAGCACATACACTGGCTCTCAAAGGTACTGCACGAGTACCCATCAGGCAGGTCAGCTCTGACACTGCATCCCCTCTGGGACCTCGGGCAAATCTCCTCTCTCGGCCTCCCACATCCTAGCTGTGAAACGGAGGTTGGACAGCTCCCGCGCAGGCTGGAATCTCACCGTGATGATGAGGGTGGCATTGGCATAAGTGAAGCTCAGGGCAGCCGTGTCCAGGGGAAGCTGGAATCTGTCCATGTCAGGAATGGGGAACTTCTTGTAATACCTGCACAAGAACATGAGAGGGGAGAGACTGAAATTCTGTCCTGCACACCAGCGAGGTGACTCTGCTAGGCTAACGCCGCCCTTCGGCAGGCCAGTCTGCTCCCGCCCCCCTCAGCCAGAGCCCTGCCTGCACCTCCCTCGGGCCAAAGCTTTCCCAAGTGGCCACCGAGTTGTGAGGAGCTGAGCGCCCCAGCCCTGCTGCAGGTGCTCCGCACTTCTGCAAATCCGACCCCAGGTGTCTGCTGTGGGGACCCCAGTAATGGAGGGATGCGAAAGGAGTGGCCGCTCGAAAAGGCAGCCCTGCCGTCAGGAGGGGCCCAGGCCAGACTCGCTCTAGCTGCTTTTGCAAGTCCATGGTTTTGTAGCGAGAGGCGAGCTGCTCCCATGGCTGCATCCTTTGAGCCAAGCGTTTCTCAGAAACTGGCTTCTCCAAATCTAGCCCGAGCTTCTGAGCAGAGTGAGAATGAGGGGCCGACGTGGGCAGGGCCTTGGCCTTCCCACTGTCTTAGCACAAGGGCTCTGAGATGGAGTGCTGCCGGCCTGGCAAGGGGCACGTAGGACAGCCTCGCGCTTCCTCCCAGGTCTGCTGGGGACAGCGGCGCTCCCAAGGGAAGAGGCACCTGTTGTTCCTCAAGCGAAGCGTTACTAGCTGGTACGTGCCTCTGCTGCGCTCCCCAGGCCCAGGCCCTGTAATCAGAAATCCAAACGAAAGCTCCTTGGGTCCCAGCTAGCTCATCACCTGGGGCTCAGTGCAGGCTTGTGCCTTCCAACACAGTCAAGTATTTGGTCACATCTGGCTTTAAATGTCCCCACGGCTGCAGCTCTCATCCCCTGGGGAACTATTTGAGGCTCAGCTCTGCTGGCTCAGCCGGGTCTCCTTGCTACGGAACCTCAAACTCGCCCCTTTATTCACCCGATCCCATCCCGCCTCGTTCTCCGAATCCTTCCTCTCTTCTTGAAATAGTTGTAGCCGCATCTCCACTGCTTGGCCGTCTCTGCCGGGAGCCATAAACGTTCAGTTGTTTGGGGGACTGGACAGCTTGATTCAATCATTTCTATTGTTCCTCTCGAAACTGCCATGACTTTGTCAAGCTCTCCGGTGACGTGGCGCCGCTCTTGGGACACAGGATTCCAGGGGGATCACGCTGGCCCCCTACAAAAAGGGACTGTCGGCAGCCTGCTTCTTGACGCCTCTCCGTGTAGTCCCACCTCACGCCGCCATCGCTGCTACCTTGCATTCCGGCTGAGGGCGTCTGGGCCAGCGTGGGCTGTGGAGAAAGGGGCAGCCCTCTCGCCTGGGCAGCCAGAACCAAGAACCGCTTCCCAGAGTAGTCTGGGGAGCTTTGTGCTGCGTGCCGGAGCAGACTTATCCAGGCAGGGAAGGAGGTAGGTGCACGTGGCCCATTAACACACTAATAAGCCCTTGTAGCCTCATTTTCCTGCCTGAGGTAAGGCACAGAGAGCCCCATGGGCGATGGGATGGATCACCCAACGGTCGCCTGCTCTGTTCATTCCCTCTGGGGCACCTGGCATTGGCCACTGTGGGAAGACAGGAGACTGGGCTAGGCGGATCTTTGGTCTGGCCCAGTATGGCCGGGACTTTCACCACAAGCCCCCGCCCCTTGCGGCTTGCTGGCTGACGCTGAGCCATCCTCTCCCCCTGGGGGCTGATGAACCATCTCCATGGAGGGTATCCCCCCTCCAGCCCTTGTTGAGGTTTCAGGCTTTCATCCTCCATCAAGGCCTGCAGCCCCATTGGCCTGTGAAACTGACACATTTCTGGCCCCAAGGTGCCCTGAACTGACCGGAAAAGGGTTTATTTCCTACTGTCAGAGCATGAGCGATTCACCTCCATTAAGCTGGCTTTGCATGAAGCCCAGCGTCTCTCTACCTCTGCCCCAAGTGCAGCTAGTTTATTTTCCAAGTCCTGGTGAAAACAGATACAAAGGGCAAATGGCTCTCCCGCTCAGGAGGAATGCAAGCGGTTTGTTACCGCAGGGCTCAAACTATTCTGTGTTGTCGCTGCTGTCGGTATTTGGGAAAGGTGGCAGACATGGATAATAATGGAAGTGTCAAAGGTTAAACAGCAGAGATTAGATGAACACAAAGACATGGTAAGGAAGTGTTACCGCTTAGACAAAAACCGCAGTACACAGAAAAACCCACTGTTTGAAAGGGCTCGGGAGCCATCAATGGAAACACCAGCCTTCTGCTGCCCCAGGACTAAGGAGCAGGGGAGAAGAATGGCTTTGACTGGCCTCAAACTCAAATCTGTGACAAGATCAAAGGAAACCAGATCTGCCTGGCCATCCCCCTCCTCCTGGTAACATTACCGCTACCTCTGGCTTCAAGAATTGAATCAGGTTCGGCGGGCGGGGAGGAGGCGGCTTTGTGGTTTTGTTTTCAGAATTTACTTTAATGGATTTATTTTACAGCAAGAGGTTTTAGGCAAATCCCACTTGAGCAGCCTTCCCCGTGGCCAGAGGGAACGGGAGCGACTGGGCGGAAGCTACCAGCACCCCTTGCCTTGCCTGTGTGGCTCTTGCTCAGAGGCCAGCAAATGGACTTGTTAGCCCTGCTCGGGCCACTGGCATTCTCTGCCCTTGGCTCTCCCCTTGTGGCAGAGGGCGGAACTGCACTCTTGGGCCGCTCCTTGACTAGATGCTGGCAGAGGTTATGTGTTGCTTAAGTGAATTCATTGCTCGTCTTGTCTGAAATGGGTTTACTTGGAGAGAGAATTCTATTTACGAAACCCTTGACTGCAATGTAGTAACTGAGGACTTAGAGCCAGAGTCCAGACATTCAGTTGCGACTGCTTTCCCACCAGAACCTCTCCCCCTTTGAACTGCTGTGTTCCCCTGGGTAACGAGTTAACTGAAATGCGAAGTGCTGTGGGAACTCTGGGATGGTTAATTTCTCTCCTGTGATGGTGCATTAACCACCTGTGGATTCATTTCCTTTACCAGTGTCTGCTTATTACTAGTCAAGCAGGGTCTAGATCCAGGATCCAGAAGAATTCAGCTATCTAAGGCATTGTGCCCAACACACCTGTCATCTGTAGGGGGTGTGATCCTTCTCAATGAAGTCAGTGATGGAGCTCCCACTGGCTATGGTGGATAGAATCGGGCACCAGGGGCCTAGGACTAAGTGATCTATCCGAATTGTCCACAAGGGACGTTGGCCTGCTCCATAACTTGCTTCAGCTGCTGCTACTTCCAGAACTACTTCTCCTAGCTCCTCCCTGCACAAGCTTGCCGTAGTCAGCAGGAAACAAATGAAAACTAATTTAAAAACCAGAGCACAAAACAGACAGCTGTAAAGCTCCTGGCTAATCCCACTCAGGTTGGCTTGTGCTCACAGCTGCAGCGTGGCCAGTGGAGTTGACGGTCCTTTAAGGAGAGCAATTTTCAGATCCTTATAACTTTATTTCCATAGCAAGGTTCCTCAGACGTCGCCAAGGTACTTGTCATTGAAGTAACAGGGCAGTTTTAAACGTAAGCCCTTTCTGAGTGGCCTGAAGTTCCATCTGCAGGCTAACAACTTTCAGCTCCCTCCTTAACACGCTGCCACAATAACCCACACAATAAACACAAACAACAGTCCAGGCCCTGCCCCATGGATGTACTTGATCTGTATGGGCTTGGGGTGTGATTCTGATCTCTCACTAGCTTTACAGCTGTGTAACCATACTGGCTTGAATAGAGTCTCTTCTGACTCTCACTGCTGTGGGAGGAGAAGTGGCCTTTTCAGAACATGTGCTGCCTGGAGCATAGCACATTATCTTTGCTAGTACATTGTCCTCCACAGGCTTGTGATCCTGACAGAGGACCTCCGAGTGCCATTGAAAACAGTGAGCACTAAAAGTGTTCAGCCTCTTGCAAAGTCAGGCCCTGAGATTGTCCAATGGAACCTCAGAGTTACGAACACCTTGGGAATGGAGGTTGTTCATAACTCTGAAACCTTCGTAACTCTGAACAAAAAGTTCTGGTGGTTCTTTCACAAGTTTACAACTGAACATTGACTTCATACAGCTTTGAAACTTTACAAAGCAGGAAAAACATTCTGCTTGCCCTTTATTTTGTTTAACACAGTACTGCACTGTATTTGCCTTTACTTTATTTATTTTTTTGTCTCTGCTGCTGCCTGATCCAGTTCCAGACGAGCTGTGTGGTTGACTGGTCAGTTCGTAGCTCTGGTGTTCTATTGTACAGCACCGAGCACGCTGCCAGTGAAGGGAAGAACACCCATTGATTTGAAGGGGAGCCGGCTCAAACCCGAAATAAGAAGTTGTTGGACACGGCCGATTTCAGCTCCAAGGCTACTAGTTAAGTGACTGATGGGAGAGGTTCTGATAAAAATGCTTCTAGGTGCTAGCAGCAGTCATCTAACGCTGCCCATTCAGTGAGGATCCTTCCCTTCAGCTTAATGAAATGGCCTGTCACTTCAGTACTCCTGTGCATAACCACTCACTCCCGAGCATTTGTGAATGTCCCACCCGCCCCCTCCCCACCTTCCAGCTGGTGAACAAGCTTCAAGGTGAAAATGGCAAATGTACACGCATGTGCAAAACTCTATGCACCAGCACAGGTTGGCCTGCAGCCAAAACATTGCCATTCTTGTCACTCAACCAGCTCTCCAGAGGCAAAAGGAAGGGTGCCGCCTCTACATAGAAACCCCTCTACAAGCAAACACATTGAGGGCGCGGGAGGCAGCCGCCTGAACCCTGCTCTGTGCTCCGAGCAGGTGGAACAAACCTGAGCTGCGTGATGTTGAGCCCTGGGATGTGGTTCTGTCTGAGTAACTGGCCACTCTTCCCCCTCGAGTCCCAGTTGTGCGGATTCAGCCTGCACCTCCCCAGGCTGAGAACCCCAAATGTTCAGCACTTCCTTGGGAGCACAGGCACCTCTACCCCCATCCTTCCGACCTTGTGGTTATTAGATGCTGAGGGGTGGCCATGTCCTGTTCCTAGTGCAGCCCCCCCGTACCCTCCTCTCTGTGGCTGCGGGGGGAACTTGGCAGACGAGGGTTACGGCTGCCACTTGTTCCCTTTGCTTTAGTGCAGGCCTTGTTAAATGTCACAGGAACAGTTATTTGGCAACAGCGCCACCTACAGCCAGTTACGAGGAGCTGGCCTAGAGGGCTTGGGTGCTAAGCAGGGCAATTCCAGAGTGGGGTTCTCCCCAGTAACCTCATTGCTCTCTGGCTCCAGCGACACTGTTCGAAGATGGAGAAGAGCAGAACAAGGGGTAAGCAACCCCTGGAATGTCCCCACTTTGCAAGTAGACCCTTTCGCACATGGAAGGCAAGGGAATTTTCATTCACATCCCTCCTTCCCTTGTCTGAACTCTCCTCCTCTGTCCCCATGACTACAGGACCGTGTCTGAACCCGGACTGTAAACGCTTTGGGGCAGAGCCAGTCTCATTCGGTGCACAAAGCACCATGTCATTCTACAGCAGGGGATTCTATTTAACAAGCCAAGGGCTCCGCAGGTCTCAAGGGGTATGTCTACATGGAGGAGACTAGAAACAGCAGTGTGAATGCTGTTGCTCCACGGGATACCTGGGCTAGTCACCCCTGCTCAGAGCCCCAGCTGCAGCATCCACCCTGCAGGTGTCCGTGTGTGAGCTCAAGCCAAGGTCGTGTGAGTCTATGGACCCAGGCTGGGGGCTCACTCCCCACTGCTGTGTGGACAGACCTAAGCTTCCTTTTATTCTGACAGCTGCTCCCTACCCATGGCAGAGCCGGGCTGGCTTTGCCACTGGTTGCATTCTCTACTTCTAGATCAGAAAGTTGACTTGTTTTGGGGTAACTGAGGCACCTTTCTGCAGCTGGCTACACCCCCACCCCCAATCTGGGTAGTTACAATGGTCTTTTCTGTGGCTTCAGGTACCCTGACTTGCTGAATTTGATTAGCGTCTCCGTGTCAAGTTACGGGGATGTCTCCAGGAGGGTACCCCCCAGATCAGGGTAGGGCCTGTTTTACATCGGTGATCTAGGAGAGGGAGCAAGCCCCAGGTTACTGACCGCTGGAGAAGCTACTGAACTGAGGAGAACTGCAAGCAGCAGGGAGCTGGCTGGGAGGGGTCCTGGCTCTTCCCCAGTGCTAGTTCTATCGCCTGGTCACCAGAGGGTTTGTCAGAGGACGGAGAGGGTAGAGGAAGCCCTTCCTTGGGCAGCGCTCACCGTCAGTGTGAGGCAGTGGGATTGGTCAGTGGTCCTTGCAGTGCCCCCAGAGGGCCTTCCCACACAAAGGGCAGGGAGAGCCGTGCTGGGGGAGGACGGACTCCATCCATTACAGACACACTCTGCAGTTTGCTCCACCATATTGGGGCACGAGGCATTACACTTTCAAAGGTATAATGCCCCCTCCTCCCCATGCAGCCTGGCCTCAGAACAGCTAGCAGTGAACTGTCTGACTAGGTTATATCTGAGGTGCATTCATGGGGGACCCCACTCTAGGGAAGAGGAAAGGAGGAACCACTGCCTATGGTATGTCGGGGGCCCCAGGCCTGAACCAGAGGGTGCTGCAGGACAGGACTGAGGTGCAGCAGAACTGTTTGGGGAGCCCAAGAGTTGACTAGTGGTGGGGATGAGGGGTCTGCAAAGCCATGTGTATCAATCATCCAAGAAATGGCTCAGGCCACCCAACTCTCCCCCAGAGGCTGGAGAGAACATCTCCCCGGTCTGATCACCTATTCCCCCCTCGAGCTCTATCCCGCTCCAATCAAAACAAGCAAGGAGAGTTTGGTGAAGGCAGTGCTGTGCTTACTGACTTCTTGTTGCTGGTACGGACAACACAACAGCGCTGCTCCTTCTCCACGGAGACGCTGTAGACCTCTTTGGGGTAGGGCAGGTTCCGGATCCGCCACTGGAAACTGTTCTGAGTGTCTCTCCTCATGAAGATGGGCTACAGCAAATACAGACATGGCCGATGGGAGAGCTGGGGTGGGCTCCCGAGGTTACATGCTAAGGTTACTGACTGGGGCCAGGAGTGTCAGACAGGCAATATGGAGCCTGGGACGAGGCACTCTCTCTCCCTGTTCCCATGGCAGCACCTGCACCTACCGTGAGGGTAGGTTTCCTCTCAATCACTCTCCCACTGCGTAGATGGGCCAGGGAAACTTATGCTGCCATTGGTACAAGGAAATCTGGCCTCAGGCTCTCCAGGAACTGCCCACTGCCTTTCCTCAGGGGCTACAAATCCACAACTGCTGGAGTCTAGTTCTGGCTTTGCCACTAACTTGTGCTGCCCTGGGCATGTCTGAGGGCCTCGATTTCCTCAGCTGTAGAATGGAGACAAAGACGGACTACCCCCACCCGCCTCCCGGGAGGATTGACCAACCAGCATAAGGCACTGCATGTGGGACATATAAATAGCAGGCACTGGAGCGGTCACCCTCTCTCAGTGCTTTACACTCACTGGAATTTCCAGGTGCCCTTTCAAGCTGCTTCATGGAGTACAGACAACTGAGGCAGCCAGCAGGACAATAAAGGAGATTCCTCCACTCAGGAAACCTACAAGTCCCTTGGAGACAGCAAGGCCTTCCCTTTTCTCCCCAGTCCCCCACTTTCTGGATGCTGAAGACCTGAGTCCTAACACAGCTGAGGGGTGGCCCTAGAGTTCAGTGTTCTACCTTGGCAGCAAGTCCAAGGAGATAAGCCATAACCTCAGCCTCCCAGCCACTTGCAGCTTGTGAGACTGTAGGTCTAGTTACTGCTGTGAGCAGGACCACCTTACGTACATTGGAGCTGCTTTCCTTTATGAGCTCGGATTCCAGCGCTCCCGCAGTGTGTATGGTCGGCTCTCCCACCTCAACCTGCCACTTGCCGGCGCTCCCCAGAGCAGTCTTCTCTCGCCACTTTCTAGCTGTGGAGGAAAGAAGAAAGGTCACCCCTTTTCTTTAAGCTGCTCTTTGGTGAAAAATCCCAGCAAACACCTCAGGCAGAGCCGTGGCTGCGTCAGACTAGGGGTCTGATGGGGTCTCATTCCCATGACCACCAGAGCCCTTTCCCCCAAAGGGCAGATAACGGCCTGCTGCTCCCCATGCAGCTGAACTCAGCAAGTGGTGTCAGCGACTCAGCCGCGGGAGCGCTTCTTTCTGAGATGGTACCGAATCAAGACTCTACCGTCGCTGCAGAGGGAGGGAGACAAAACCAAAAGCTTGACCACCTGAGGCAACTGAAGCCCTTGTGGCACTTTTCACCAGGGTCCGTGTTCCTGCCCTGCACCCTCGGCCAATGCAGATGGCAATGCCATCCTGCCACGCTGAATTCCTTCGGGCAGCAGTGCTGCGTTTGGGTGAGACGTTCCCCAGGGTGGCACGGAGCTCAGCGCTGCCTGCGCCCAGTTCCGCGCTCAGTCACAGCCAGGCTGGCCCTGCTGAAGTCACTGGGCGTTGCAGGCGGGTCGCTACTGGCAGAACTGACTCTGCACATGCTGGGGGGAGGCTGCGTCCTGGCCAACCGCCCGTCTGGCGACATATTCCTACAGCGCCAGGCTGGGGGGAGTCGTTACTAAGGGCAACTCCGGGCCAGCCCAGGGAACCTCTCCCTTACCCAGCAGCTGGCTGGTCTTCAGGTCGTACTCCTCAGCCATCTCCAGCCCATCCTCAAACAGGTAATGGACCTTCCTCTTCCCTACGCACAACAGGGGCAAGGTGAGGCCAGAACCGGGGCCCAGCCCCTCCCCCCTCACCTCCCCTGGGTCCAGCCCCTCCCCCATCATCCCCAGCCCCTCCCCCCTCACCTCCCCTGGGTCCAGCCCCTCCCACATCATCCCCAGCCCCTTCCCCTTCCCCCGGCCCAGACCCTCCCACATCATCCCCAGCCCCTCCCCCTTCACCTCCCCTGCCCCCCAGCCCCTCCCCCATCATTTCCCGCCCCGCCCCCCATGTGCCTGGCCCCAGCCCCCATCACCCCCCACGCCCTGAGCCCCCCGCCGCCCCGCGTGTCCGTGGCTCCAGGTCCCGCCCGGCCCGGGCCCCCCGGTACCGTCTTGCAGCAGCGCGCTCTTGCGGGCCCCGCGCAGCCGCTCCAGCCAGCTCGGCCCCGCCATGGCGGCTAGGCCGCGTCCCCATGGCAACCGGCTCGCTTCCGCCGGACCCGGAAGCGCTGGGCGCGCGAGGCCCCGCCCCTCCCCAGGCTGCTCCGCCGGGCCCGCCCGAGTAGTAAGTGGCGGGGGAGGGGCTGGGGGGTCCCCGAGTCCCGCCTCCCCCACGGCTGGGCCCTCTTCTCCCCCCGCCCCCCCAGTGTGGGGTACGGGGCCTCCCCCCTCCCCCACGGCTGGGCCCTCTTCTCCCCCCGCCCCCCCAGTGTGGGGTACGGGGCCCCTCCCCTCCCCTACGGCTGGGGCCCCTTCTCCCCCCGCCCCCCCAGTGTGGGGTACGGGGCCCCTCCCCTCCCCTACGGCTGGGGCCCCTTCTCCCCCCGCCCCCCCAGTGTGGGGTACGGGGCCCCTCCCCTCCCCTACGGCTGGGCCCTCTTCTCCCCCCGCCCCCCCAGTGTGGGGTACGGGGCCTCCCCCCTCCCCCACGGCTGGGCCCTCTTCTCCCCCCGCCCCCCCAGTGTGGGGTACGGGGCCCCTCCCCTCCCCTACGGCTGGGGCCCCTTCTCCCCCCGCCCCCCCAGTGTGGGGTACGGGGTGCCTCCCCTCCCCCATGGCTGGGGGCCCTTCTCCCCCTTCCACTCCCCCAATGTGGGGTATGGGGCTCCTTCTCCCCTCCCCTATGGCTGGGGAGCTGGGGCCCCTTCTCCCCCCTTCTCTCCCCCCAATGTGGGGTATGGGGGCCCCTTCTCCCTTTCCCCCTCAAGCTGGGGTCCCTCCCCCCAGTGTGGGGTACCAGGGGTCCTTTCTCCCTTCCCCCATCCCTGGTGTGAGATCCCCTGAAGGGGTCTGGTCCACAGTAAGTGCTGAGCGTGGGTCTCAGGGTTGGTACCCGGAGATAGAGGCATCCAAATCACTGGTTGCCCGGGTGGGTTTGATTTAAATCACTAGTCAGGAAGACTTGATTTAATCATGATTTTCTATATAAAAGTGCATTCTTGTTGGTTGTTATAACCTTAATACATATTCTTCATAACTCAGAGATAGATGTAGGTTTCATTTCTAGAAGGTACACACTATACATTTTTAAGCAGTGATTTATTTTGAAAACTTTTCAGATTAGTTTTGCAGCTATATCAGAAACTGAATGATTGTTTGGTTATTTCATTTACCAAAGGTAACTGAAGCAGATAGTTCACCTCCCAATGGCTTCATAAATATCTCCACTTCAACAGGTTAATCATTAATATTTGGAGGATTTTCTTGCCATGCTGTGTTAGGAGGAGAACATCACCAGACAGACATTTAAATTGTTTTATTTAACTAAAACAACAACGTTAAGTATTTTGGATTTTTTTCTTCAACAGCAAACATACAATATTGTAACAAAACAAGCATATGTCCCTTGCTTCTCACATTTATCTCCAGACTTCTCCTTGTCCAGATCTATTCCGCCCCCAACAATCTTCTATTCATTGAACTTTTTGAAACTTTGCACTTTTAGAGAGAGATAAGGGATTGACTCTGTGTACACAAATTTGCAGAGGGACAGTAGGGTTGAGGTCTGTTATTTCTCACCTCTATACATTATTTATTTATTTTAAAACATTTTTGCTGTTAACAAGCATGTTACCTCTGGAGACACAAATCCACAGTTTGAGAACTGCAAAACTAAGCATCTCTGATGGTATCTCCTAAACTGAGCACTGAGTCCCATTGGGTAAAGAGAAAGATTAACCTAAATAATCTATACAGAAGCCCCTGAAACCCCATAAGATTGGGTCCCTAATCCATGAACTATTGGAACTCGTTTACAAAACTTTTCTTAAACATGACATGAATATATTGTCTCAGACTATAGAATTAGAATTTTTAATCCCTATTCCATGATGAGATATCTTTGAGCTATAATGTATCTTAATTCAAACTACCTTTAGATGTTTTTTGAGGGAAAAACTATTTTATCAAAAAAATGTGATTTTTTTATTTATTTTTATTTTTTTAAATCATTGATTTTTATCCACCCTGCTGGTTGCTTTTGAAATGCCTGCAGTGAGCTCTGGCATTCCCCCCTCCCAACACAGCACCTTGCTCTTCGCCCTGAATTGCCTGGCTGGGGTGTGGTATGGTCCAATCTGGGATCAGTGCGGCAACTCCACGTCTAGTATTCTTGGCCCGTAATGATCTCCGGAGTGTCGGGTCTGTTTGCAACGTGGTGGAAATCTCTGAAGAGTTCAAGAGGATTTTACTTCAGCCCCCAGAATGCCATTTTTTAAAGGAAGCGTCTGACAAAACTTCATAGGAACAGAAATGTTTTCATGAAGTAGAATTTTCAAAATGTACAGGTTCTTTTTCTTTCTTAAGTTAAATCTTCCCCTCTAGTGTTGAAAACCAAATGCAGGGTTGTGTTGGCCTTGTATGGACACTTAGCTTGTGTTCCTGTTAGAACCAGACTGGCTGTGGGTTTATTATATCTTGCAAGCCACTCAGGGTCGGGCTGCCTCAAGTACTTGGAGGAGCGATCCCTAAGCAAAACCCAGGTGCTGCAGGAATTGGACCCTCTCAGAGTCCATAGAGAATCAAAGCTCCAGCATAGTGCTAGTGGACTGTGGTGCCAGAGCGTTCTGGCTTTTGGATGGGATGAAAACGAAGGCCCTGATCACTTGTGGATGGTCATTAAAGATCACAGTCGCGTAGAAATGTAGGGCTGGAAGGGACCTGGAAAGGCCGTGTAGTCCAGCCCCTGCCCTGAGGCAAGATCCAATGTTATTTTTGGGGTGTTAACTCTGGTGGTGTGACCAAATATGAATTCAGTTACTTTATACCTCGCTAATTTTCACTCGCAGCTGAAGCTGGAGACCAGGTTCTCCTCCTTTTGCTGTCCTAGGCAGTGATGGTGTCTGAGTGTTAAACGGCCGCCACATCCCACCCCAGAAGTGGCTGCATTTCAGTGCTGGAGGAATCTGTTCCTCTGTCTAAGCTGGGAAGTGGCTACAAGGTGATTACTATATGCGGAGCTGGTAGCAATGCCTGCAGTTAGTTATCTGACATGTTCCACTAGAAGAACCTCTTTTCAGTTGCTTATAACTTTGCCAAACTGTAGCTGAAATTTTCCTTTACGGCTGTCTGCCTCAGGCTGAGTATTTCTGGAAAGTTTCAGTAAAAACGGTTCAGCTGTTTCTGAGAACTCAGTTAGGGAAACATGTTTGCCCACATGGTGGCATTCTAAACAATTCTTGTCTTTATCTTTGGTATTCAGTGAGTGGAACGTTAACTGCTCGCCCAGGGAGGCGACACCCTGTAATGATAATCCATGGAGCCCAGGGGAATTGTCAAAGCCTTTCCAAAGAGGAAGAAGATGAGGGATGGCTCAGAGAGGAAGGTCCCTCCAAAGGTGCTGAAAGAGGAGGAAACCGGGAGCATTGAAGGTACTACCCACACCCACTCCACACAGTCTGTCAGACTCATGTCCCTGTTTATTAACTGCAGATGTAGGGTGAGATCTTTCCTGAAGTACTATCAGATCATTTGGTGCCAAGCAACCCTGATGTCCGGGGGAGGGGGCTGTGGCTAGGCAACTCTATGTGTCAAGCCAGGGCACCCCATGGTCTCTGTCGTCCTGGGGCCAGACACTGCTGACAGTCCCAGTAAGGCCATGCAAGGTATGTAACCTGTTCCGTTTGGGAAGCTGTTCCCATGTCTCTCCCTTGTGCCTCCTCTTTGTAGAATGGCTGAAGCCGGTCACAGCCTACGTGCTGCCAGCAGGCATCGGGCGGGCCCGGGAAGAGATCTTTCACACGCAGATTGTCCAGAAGGGGGGCCGCGTCTACAGCCAGCTCTCCTCGGAGGTGACGCACGTCATAGTGGCAGAAGACATGGACTGCGACCGGGCCTTTCGCCTCCTCAGACTGGCCAGGCTTCCCCCCGGGATCCAGCTGGTGAAGGCAGCCTGGCTGAGCTTGTGCATTAGAGAGGAGAAGCTGCTGGATACCACTGGGTACAGCATCTTCATCCCAGACAGGTATTCAGCCCCCCCTCCCTCCCGGCAGCAGCTCTGTCCCTGCCCGACCTGGGCTGAGATCGTGACCTTCCACCCAGAGACCTTTCATCCATGATGCCTCGTAACCCCCTTGCTGGTGGGGTCAATATCATTCTCATGTCACAGATGGGGAAACTGAGGCACAGAGTGCCAAGGTGACCCAGTGAGTCCATAGCACAGCTGGGAATAGAACCCAAGAATCCTGGTTCTCAGTCACCTGCTCTAACTGCTGGACACATTCCCGATTCGTTAGCGATAACAAGGGCATGTTTCTAATCCAACGCTTAACAATTAAATACCATTTCCTGCCTATTGCAGATGGAAAGCAGAGAGCAGGTTGGCAGTTAAGCCCAGGAACGGACCGGGAATGGACTAGTGGGGGGCTGCAGGTCAGGCCTGAGGCGTATCCACAGAGCTGTGTAGGAGGCGCCCAGGGCTGGACTAGCAAGGGGTAGACGTGGCAGTCAGTGAGGTGTGAGGGAGCCAGGCATAGCCGGAGCAATGAATCTATAGCGTAGCTGAGCAAAGCGAACACTAGCTCTTTGCCCCATCCCCAAACCAGAGAGAGGATTTCCCAGCCTGGGTTTGGGCTGAGAAGTCTTTGTGTTCCTTGCGTGTGAATCTGCTCAACTCCATGTTGGCCCCCGGCAGGTACCTGGAGGAGGGAGATCTGCCGAAGGGGGAACAGCAGCTCCTGGGCAGTGAGACTGTCCAACCCCAGCCAGGGAAGGAAGCACTGGAGCTGAAGGCTGAAGCACAGACAGCAGCCATATTTCCTCAGGGCCCAGCCACCTCAGTACAGCAACATGTGGAGGAGCGAAGCCTTCAAACCCAGGTCAGTGTCATCCCAAACGCACGCTGCGGGGTTGCTCTGTTGGCTTGTGCTAGCCGAGCAAGGCTAACAAGTGTCGGTTTCTACCCCAGCCAAAAGGCGGCGACAGTGTTTGGGGTTTTCAGCGATGTGGGCGTTGTTATTGCTTCTCTCTGCCTCTCCTGGATGTTAGAGGGGGGAAAACACCTTCTAGGTGTCTGTGCCTGCAGGACCATTCCCAGCCGAGCAAGTCCCAGGGCTTTGGCCAAGCTAAGCCGGAAAACTCCAGTGTTTCCCCTGCATCCTTAGGGAGACTTCACCAGCCTAAGACTCCTCCCTACTAGGAAGCTTTCTCTGATACTTCACCCCAACCAGTTCCCACGCCATGGGGTTACCCCTTCTGACACCCATACAGCTACAAGAGATCATATTGCTTCCCAGCACCCAATCGCTTGCACTCGGAATATACATATCAGGTTGTTAGACTCCTTCCCTGTGAGTCCGTCTCAGCGCAAGGAAGGATGATCCAGCGGCTAGAGCGCTAGCCTGGGACTTGAGATGTGGTTCAGGTCTGTGCTCTGCCAGAGACTTCCTGTGTGACCTGGGGCAAGTCACTTAGCCTCTCAGCCTGAGTTCCCCACAGTAGGGATAACAGCCCTGCCCTCATTGAGTGTTGAGGATAAATCCGTTAAAGATTGCGAGGTGTCAGGTACTACAGTAATGGGGTCGGACAATACCTCGCAGAGGCAGCCTCTCCAGACCTTGCGTTATCTTTTCCCCCTTTTCTGAGTTCGCTCCCGTTTGCTGACATCTTTTTGGTAAGATGCTCTCCAGCCAGGAACGTCCCAGGGCTACCTAGAGAGTGAGCGGCTCCTCTGAACTGTGGTGTGTCTGCCCCCAGTTGCCATGGCCGTGCGTTGGCACAGAACACCAGCCAGGACCTAACTTGCTGTCCACTGGTTCCCTCTTTGTTAAGGTTTCTCCCTCCTTGTCCCCTAGATATATTAGATGGTATATTACAGGCATGATCTCCTGTGCCTACGTTTCCAATCTCTCCAGCCCCCTTCTAGCATTCCCCTCTCTTTGCTGATATTTGCATCACTTGCTAACGTCGTAATCATCACTATTAACGAACCCCACTATTGGGGCAATTGTAATCGCCGTAGGGATTCCATTGCAGACCTCCTGCTTTGTGAGGAGTTTTATTATAGTGGTCGCTTTGCAGCATCTGCTGTGGTTGAGATTTGATTGCAGACTTGTAACTTTTTCATAGAGTTACCTTCTGTGATTAAATTTTCCAGGCCTGGTCTGTGGAGGAGAGCAGTCTTTTTAAGCATTTGAGCAACATTTCTTGAGTCATCTTTAGGATTAGGTGAGGGGGAAAAAACCCTTTAAAGAAAGTTTCAACCATTCTTTTAAGACACAAGTATAGCAGGAAAGGGTGAGGTTGGAATCTTAGCCTGGAAATAGCCTCATTTACCCATAGGCTCTTTTCTAGGTTTGGAAAAACTGTTTTTGATTGAACACAATGATGAGCATTTGAAAATCACAGACTGACTAAGGCTACAAGTGTGCACTTGAGGGGATGTGTGCTGTGCATTCAGGTGTGGCTAGTTAAGTTTGCACAGGTTGCTTTAAAGAGCTTACAAGCCTTGTTGCCGACTCTGAGCTCCAGGCTTCATTCATTTTTTTTTCTAGGAAATAAAATGCAAAAATCGGTGTTAGTGCAATATTAGGGTTGCACAGTTTACGTTTTCCCACTCCCTGGCTTTTCTGTCACTTAATGTTCCAACAATGTCAACTCTACCACGCTGCATGGCATGAAATAGCCAGGAAGTGCGACGCAGCTGGTGGATGATTTCTGAACGCTAACTTTTACATTGCCCGACTTTTTAACTGCGCAGCCGTAACGCTTCAGTAACACCGGTTTTTGCACGAATATCCACCATGTGCATCTGTGCAGTACCATTGCCCTCCACTGACTGGAGTGTCAGCTCCGATTAGGTGACAATGTCACCCTCTAGTGGCTGCAGCCTATAGAGCATAAAAGCCGTTCCATTGCTGCTGGTTACACTAGTATCTCACATCTGTGGAACCCCTTGCATCCTAGTCAGCTCAAAAGCCCAGATCTTTCCCCTGTGCCTTAGGTGTGAACTAGGTGTGATTGGGGGTGGGATTGGTGTATACACAGCCATGGATCATTAGAGAACACAGCCACTTCCCACTACTGTAACAGCACTTCAGCGCACACTGGAGATTACCCACCTCCCCTAGTGCTGTGATGACTTCCTGCCCCAGGGAATGCTGGGGCCAGTGCCAAGGAAGTGTTTGAGAGACACAGGCATTATTTCATTGCTGCTTTTCTCTCTCTCCCTGAAGAGGGTCTCTGATGATGAAGGAAGCGAAGGGGAAGAGACCAGCGTCACCCAGGGAGACTTGGAAGCACTAATTTCAGGACGTTGCCCTGACACCTCTTCGGGGCTGTCCAGTGGCAGCTGTACCACAGTGCCCCCTGCTGCTGGCAAGTGGGTTTGTGCTCAGTCCTCTGACAGCAAGAAAGAGAATCACAACCGGCACATCACAGAGAAGCTGGAAGTGCTGGGAAAAGCCTACACCGTCCAAGGGGACAAGTGGAGGGCTCTGGGCTACTCCAAAGCCATCAATGCACTCAAGAGCTACCACAAACCAGTCACCTCTTACCAGGTAACCAGAAACCCGCTATCCTGTGAGCAGGGTGAAATCGGCAGGAGAGGTAGGAATAGGGACCAGTCCTAACTCTCAGAACTGGGCCTTAATCACAAGGCTGCCTGGTTCTCTCTCCAGATGTGCAGTTCCCCGGAGTTGGCCCCTGCCATGGGAGGCTGTGGACATGACCAGTTCAGTCAGCCTGAATATGATTCATTGAGGATGAGTGGTATTTTCAAGTCTTCAAGCGGGAGTAAGATGATAGCAAGGGGAATGGAGCCTTGAGCTTCTGCAGGCTGGCGGGCCCAGCTTTGGAGTAATTTCCTTCCCGCATTACTGCCTCGTTCAGTTAGCAGCAGCGCAGGGAGGGGCCTTTCTCCTGCTGAAGCCTCAGCTACTGGCCAGTGGCAGAGCTGGATGCATGTCTGAGGTGCTGACACACCTGCTACATTCGCGGCTGCCGATGTGTCCGATCAATGTTCTAGGGTTACACTGTGTCCCATGACGTGTCAACCTGCCGTAAACTGGCCGAGAGGTACCGTGTGCAGAGCCCATGTCCTGCTGTTCCGGTGCTGTCATCCACTGCTTGAGTGCCAACCTGGCTCAGAGGTGTGAACCAGCCCCCTGGGCTTTCCCGTCTCTGAGCCCTGGGGCAGCTCAGTAGCTTGCCCGTTAGCCGGCCGCTCCTTTGTGTTTGCCTTTAGGAAGCCTGTAAGATTCCTGGGATCGGGAAGCGGATGGCGGAGAAGATCCTGGAGATCTTGGAGAGCGGCCACCTGCGTAAGCTGGACCACATCAGCGAGAGCGTGGCAGTGCTGGAGGTCTTCTCCAACATCTGGGGAGCAGGAGTCAAGACAGCCCAGATGTGGTACCAACAGGTCATTGTCTCCTCCTTTCCAATGGAGTGTGTGTGCTCTCAGACACCGTGAGCAGAGAAGGCCTATCGGGCCATAGCGGACTCCCTCCTGCTATTCCTCTGTCCACAGTGCTCCCTGGCAGTGTTTCAGCATTCCCCTCTTTGCTCTGTCACCCCAAGATCAGCCCCTCGTAACGCCCTAAGCACACGGCTGCTTCTTAAATCCTGTGCAAGCGGCACTGGGTGCAAAATGCAGCCGCCTGCGTGCTAAGCAGCGTCTCTGGCTGTGAGCACGTGACTTCAGGCTCTGTGAACTGCACTGGGTGTTTCCGGTGGGTTGAAGGTGTTGGGTTTGACCCTCAAGGGCTGCGTGTGTGAGACCCCTCTCCCTAGCCTGTACTGCCACAGCTGAGATCACAGGAGGTGCCCAAGCAGGAGCCGGGGCTGATGGCAGGACGTTCTCTGGGAAGGGCTTGTGGCCTTGGAATTCACCACTCCAGTCTGGTTTGCCAGAGCCCATATTTGTTGGCCTTTAGGGCATGTACCAAAGTCGGTGTGTGGGGAGGGGTGGGAGCGATAAGGTTTTATGGGACAGCTGTGGGGAGCCGTCAGTTGTGTGGCTTGGCTGCCCTGTGAATGTTTTGTCGAGTCGGGGGGGTCTAGAACCTAGGCTAGGCCTGTGAGAGGCCACCTGGGGTGTTTCATGTTGGAATTGAACAGGCTTGTTCTGGGTGCTAGACTGGCACCCACATCACAGGCTGGCCTGCGGCGACACTTTGCTGACGCGTGGTGAGGCAGCACTCGTCGTCGTGACGTCCAAGCTGCATGCCTAACGGTCCTGTGGGCACTGGAGTCCCCACGGGCAGGGGGAGCCGTACAAGTAGGGTCGCTTCCCTGAGTAAGGTCTGGGCCCAGCGGCTTTGGTCACCTGAGCCATGACACCCCCTAGACCCTGTGGTGGGGGCATTGGAGGAGTGAAGTCATAGAATCATAGAATATCAGGGTTGGAAGGGACTTCAGGAGGTCATCTAGTCCAACCCCCTGCTCAAAGCAGGACCAATCCCCAAAGTCCTTGCAGTGATCCCCCTGTCTCCATGTGCTCTGGGGCAGGGCTTCCGGACCCTGGACGATATCCGCACCCAGGCTCATCTGACCCGCCAGCAGGCCGTAGGGTTGAAGCACTACGAAGACTTCCTGGAGCGAATGCCGCGAGAAGAGGCTGCCGAAATAGAACAGACTGTAAGTAGCCCAGCCCCAGGGAATCACAGGCAGGGGGCTGACACCCAAAGGTTCCCACGCTCTTGGGTCTGCAGAGCTGGGCTCTCTCTGGAGGTTCCCAGCCTGTCCCCAAGCAGAGCTGGGACTCTGGGTCCCAAGCCGGGTGAAAGTGCAGGGGCAGCAATGAAAATAAAAAGACAAACAAAAAACGGGACCCAGACTCATTTTGAGTCTTCGAGAAGTTCATTTCCTGTGTCCAGCAAAGGCGTAGGACGTTTCCTGCAGCAGATGCCCTGCCCTGCTCGGAGGAGCTGCCAAGGGCCGAGTTGTTAACTGAGTGCTTTGCCAGGGACTTCCATCTGAGGATCTCAAAATGCCTGCTCCCCCCCCCCCCCACCCCTTCCTGGCTTAATGCAGATGCAGACCTGGGGCACAGAGCAGTTCAGTGTCATGTCCCAAGTTTTTCGATTTGTAGCGGTGCTGAGCACAGTCCAACAACTGCCAGGCCAGCTGGAGTCTGGTTTTCCTCCCTGACAATCTGCGCCGTGGAGCAATGGGAGCTGGGAACGTTCCCTGCCATGGCGGTTTAGACGGCAGCAGCCCTGGGCTATGGGTGCTGGGTTTGTGATTCAAAGGGATCTCTGTGGTTGAAATCCCTGGCGCTGGCAATCCAGGATGGCAGGAGGGTGAGAGCTAGTGGAGTGGCTCTTTACCAACAGAGCAGGGCTGGGTGTGTGTGTACAGGTCTGTCCCTGGCACTAATCCCTCCTGTAACTTACGAAGGGGGCAGTTTGCACGTTACCCTCCAGCGCCTGTTCTCTGTCGCTGATCTCCCACAGAACCAGCTGCCGTCACCCAGGTCCTCCTGAGCCACGCAAACCATTGTGCCAACTCCTTGGCACTTCTTCTGCAAAGGATTCTGGGAGTGCTTCATGGGGGCAGCCATTGCTGGTCATCAGGCCGGGGTCAGCATCATTGGATGAAAAATCCCCATATGAGGGAAACGGGCTGTATCTGCCCCTCCCGCACCCCCCAGAACGTTCCTCTGCATCAAGGCCTTACCTCGCCCTGGACACTGGCTCAGCCCGGGGCGCCCTGAATTCCCAATCTGCCCCTGCGCTAGCGGAGAGCTGGGGGAGGGCTCTCTCTGTCATTGCTCCCTCCTGCTCTGTGATCACCATGGAAGCAGCGGCCAGTGCAACGCTGTCACTCGGCCACGGGGCCTGGCCGCGAAGAATACGCCCCCGCCGGCGTTGCCATCCCCACTGTGGGATTAGAACTCTTTCAGGAGCCAGCCGCCTTGTTCCCAAGCCCGCTAGGGTATAGCGTTGGCCCTTAGGGAGGAGGGGTGGGGTTGTTGTTGGTTTGAGGGGATTACGCGTCTCCCCCCCTCCACCTGGGATCTGGGCCCCAGGAGACAGACAGGAGAATGACGGGATTAGCCACCGTCCGTGCTGCCTCTCACACCAAGATCTGAGGCGCTTTCAGACTCCAGCGGGGCTTGTAGTTCTCTAGAAATCTTCATTTGAGGCAAGAAAGGGAGCAGGGGAGGGGTCGATCTGCATGAGAAAAGCTGCCTGGCTTCTCAGAGCACCTCTGGGGCAAAGGTTAATGGGTTTCTCTTTCCCTAATGAAGGATGATCCTGGAGACTGACTCGGGACAGTTGAGATTGACACCCCCCTTCGAGCCCCAGCCTGCTTTCCCTGCCCCCGCCATTGTGTCCTGGACAGGCTGGGCTTGTCTGAGCCGGGGCAGAGGGAAGAGCTGGTGTTGGAATGATTTGTGGCTGTCAGTGTGATTGGCACCGGAATAGCCCTTCGCACCACTCCAGCATTTCGGGAATGAAGCCATCAGAACTGGCTGGCTCGCATTGCCCATGCAGAATAGCTGCCGGGTTCCACCCCAGAGGTGGCTGCATTTCAGCGCACAGGCAAAGCAATCCCAACTTCTGTGGTTTGTAAGGCTCTTGGGGAGGGATAGCTCAGTGGTTTGAGCATTAAACCCAGGGTTGTGTGTTCAGTCCTTGAGGGGGCCACCTAGGGATCTGGGGCAAAAATCAGTACTTGGTCCTGCTAGTGAAGGCAGGGGGCTGGACTCAATGACCCTTCGGGGTCCCTTCCAGTTCTAGGAGATTGATTGATATCCCTTGGGATGGGAGGCCCCCTAGCTACCCATGCATGGCTGTAGATACGTGGCACTTTAATGGCAAACGTGTCTAATATCATTAGACTGCCCGTTTTTGCCAAGCCAGAGTTGAGTGTCTGTGCTGCATTGCGTAGGCAGAGCGGTGCTGAGCGGAAGGTGCTGGTGCCTTTTACAGGTTAGGTGCAGACACCAGGCTTTGGCCAGCAGGTGGTGCTGTTTGTGTGGGGGCGCCGTGGAGACTGGGCCAGGGCATTAGGAGGCAAGTGCTGGTCTCCGGTTCCTGATCCTGACTCTTCCCCAAGGTGCGAGAAGCAGCCCGGTCCCTGAACCCTGGGCTGGTGTGCATGGCGTGCGGCTCGTACCGACGGGGGAAGGCCACCTGCGGCGATGTGGACGTCCTGGTTACCCACCCTGACGGGCAGTCTCACCGTGGCGTCTTCGACAAGCTGCTTGACAGCCTGCGGCGGAGCGGTACGTGGCTTGCAGCCGGGCGGCTGGCTGGCACTTTCCGCGATGGGAGGCGAAGGGGTTTGTGTCAGTGCGAGCAGCCGGCGCGTGGCCCTTGCCCTGCCTGTGGATCAGACACTAAAGGGCTGAATCCAGGATGGTCTGTTGCCTTGGGGGTCAGGAGGACTTTCCCTGTGGGTGGGTGCCCCATAGTACCTGCTGCAGGGGTCTTCCTCGGCAGCATCTGGTCCTGGCCCCTGTCTGAGCCAGGATGCTGGGCTCGATGGACCCCAGCTGGTCCAGGGGGTGTTCTCACTCGGGGGGCCTGCGACAGAGCTCGGGAAGCTGGCTGGGTCGGTGCTGTGACGGGGGTGGCTCCCAACAGGACCCTCGTTCGAAGGCGGCCAAGCGTTGGTGCTGCCGGCGCAGCGGGTGCGGCTTGGCGAGTGCTCCCGCTGCACCCAGAGCCAGTGCCCAGGAGCCCCCTTTAGGAGGAGCCCAGGGACCCGTACAGTGGATTATGGGATGCTTCTGCAGGAGCCAGGGAAGAGGGTGGGGTCACAGCACGGCCCCTCCTCTCACGCTGCTCCTCTGGCAGGTTTCCTCACCGACGACCTGGTGAGCCAAGAAGACAGCGGCAACCAGAAGAAGTACCTGGGCGTGTGCCGGTTGCCCGGGCCAGGCCGGCGCCACCGGCGCCTCGACATCATCGTGGTGCCCCACGGCGAGTTCGCCTGCGCCCTCCTGTACTTCACCGGCTCAGCCCACTTCAACCGCTCCATGCGAGCGCTGGCCAAGACCAAGGGCATGAGCCTGTCAGAGCACGCGCTCCACACCGCTGTGGTGCGCGGCCCCGGCGGCCGCAAGGTGGGGCCCGGCCTCGTCCTGCCCACCCCCACCGAGAGGGACGTCTTCGTGCTGCTAGGGCTGCCCTACCGGGAGCCCACCGAGCGGGACTGGTGATGGGGCTGGACCCAACCCTCTCCTTCCTGCCCTCCAGAGTGTCCTGATGAGTCCTGCAGGCACCAGTGCCCTAGTAGGGTGGGGGTTCCCTGTCAGACACTGAAGGGGGGCACTCCTTCATCTCGTATCATCCGGGCTCGCTCTGAGCTGGCCCCGATGGACAGTGGCTGCTGTTGCTGCTAGTGGCACTTTGTGACTGTCCAGCCAGGCCTAGGAGTTGGGGTATCACCGACTCTGGAATGTAGTTCAGTGGCCTGCTGGCCAGGGCCGGCTCCAGGCACCAGCACAGAAAGCTGGTGCTTGGGCGACACATCCGGATCTTCGGCGGCGGGTCCCTCAGTCCCTCTCGGAGGGAAGGACCAGCCGCCGAATTGCTGCCGACGGATGAAGCAGCGCTGTACAGCACCCGCGAAATGCCGCTGGTCGTGGCTTTTTTATTTCTTTCTTCTTCTCTTCGCCGCTCGGGGTGGCAAAAAAGCTGGAGCCGGCCCTGCTGCTGGGATCCCTGGGGGAGGGGTGCGTGTGATGGCACCTCTGATCCCAGGAGCGCAATAGTTAACATCGGCAGACGTAGCTCCGCATCAGAGCCGCACAAACCCGCTCTCCATCCCCGTGCATCCCCAGGAGCTGCTATTTTGTGGTGCTCGTGGCAGGCACTCCGGTGCGACGCCGTACAGGTAACGCCGCTGGGGGGCAGGAGTGTTCCCAGCTGTCAGGTGAATTCAGTTCTGCGGTCCCCTCGGGGTAACTACCAGCGAGCTCACCAGACCTCACAGCCTGGGCATGGCGTGCCTTCCTCCCATATAGCGGCTCTCTCCTCTCCCACTCCTGTTTTCTCCAGTGCCTCGTTCTGATGATGTAGACGGCTGCTGGTTTGTGAACCACACGCTGATTTCTCTCCAGCAGCGCCCGGAGAGTCGGCGTGGACGGGAAAGCCACTGAGCAACAATGCTGCTTTGCAGGCGCTGGGGCACTAACCCACATTCACACCTAGCTTCCCGCTGGGCTCTTTGGTCCGGCTGCTGTCTCCTACCCGTCAGCTGGGGGTCTGCTCCCACCCGCAGTGGGCTGGTGGAGGCTGAGCAGTGCCAGAATGGGGTAGCAAGAGGAATGCTGCTGTCATCGATTGCAAGGCCAGAAGGAACCACTGTGATCATCTAGTCTGACCTGCATGGCCAGCCAGAAACCTGCCCCCAGATATCCCTAGCTCAGAGCTTTGGAGAACACAGCCCAGCTTGATTTAAAAACTTCGTGGGGGAGAATCTGCCACGACCCTGGGAAATTGGGTTCCTGGAAGGGAAGTACAATAAAATCCATCCACTCTCCTCCTTTGCTGGTGTCCGTAAGTTCATTCTGGTCTGGTCGGTCCAGGTTCTTATCCCGCCCTCATCCCGGGAACAGCTCAGCCCCCTTAGCTGGTGTCGGCCACCTGTGCTCTCTCGGGCTGCTGTCTGGAGCCCTTTCCAGTACAGAACCCAGAGCCTCAGTTCTCGTCTGCTTCTGCTCGGTCAACACCTGCCTCAGCCTGTCCCAGAGCAGGGGGCTCAGGCCCCGCTTGCTGCTGTAGGGGCGTGAGGCAAGGGGACCGGGGTCAGCGCCCTGTCACTCGTAGGTCGCTGATTCCAACCTGCCCCAGCGGGTCACCAGCGCCTTCCCTTGGCCAGGGCAGAGTGAGTCCTTGTGTCCTGGTTAACTGGTGCCCTGTGGCTGTGGTTTGGGGCGGGCTGAGCCGAGGTGTGACGCGGAGCAGACAGGGGCATCACAACTGCCCTGACTCTGTCCGGGCCAGGCCCCTCCGTCCTGCAGTTGCCGGAGCTGAGAATGGCAGTGAGAACGGGGGGCCTGCGAGGACGGGTGGAACCCCTGAGTGAGTCTGGCTTGGCCGAGCGATGGCAGAGGACAGAGGAGCATCCGTGTGTTTCAAAGGCACAAGGATGGTGAGGACCGTTGAGGGGCTCCAGGGGTGTAGTCGGGGGGTGGGAAAATGAAGGAGAAACAGGCTAACCAGCACAGTCAGCTCCCCCGCCCCAGAGAGACCTGTTGGGCCATGGAGACCCGGCCTTTGGGGGGCATGAAATTAGCTGGGACAAGACCCTGAGCAATGCCCTCGCCGCTCTCTGTCCCGTCTCTAACGGCACCTCCCAATTGGGCCAGGCACTGCCTGACCGGGCTGCTCGCTGCGAGAATGCCCCTCCGCAGCGCCGGGGAGACCCGTGGGCAGTGGGGGCGGGGTAAGATCCCACTCTGCACCTGCCCTGGATTTTGCACCCGTGAGGTATTCGCTGGCTGGGAATGTGAGATGGGGCTGGGGACCCCCCCCCCATTCTCTCCCTTTGTCAGTCCCTCTGCAGCGGGGGTCAGAGCCACGATTCACACCCAGGCGCCAACCAGAGCCTGCGGCTCATCAAAGAATCCGGCCTCGGAGTTACAAGGGCTTTTACGAGCGGCTGACAAAAGGCCGACAAGCCCAGGTGTGTGCCGGAGCCGGGGTGATGCTGCTGCTCTTACAGCAGCCAGAGCTTGATGGGGGCCACTTCTCCCAGCCCCCTGAAGGAAAGCCGAGGCTCCTGCCCCCCGCAGCCCAGCCCCTTTTGTCATGGATTCTGTCCCGGGGAGGGGCGGCCAGGCCCTGCACATCCAGCCCATGAGAAAATTCGCACGGCGGGGTCGCACGTCGTTGCCGAAGTCGTAATGTCATCTGTGCGTGGGCCTGCCCCTCCCCGGCCTGCCAGCGCCCCCACCCCCGGCTTAGACAGTAACTGGCACGGAAAGCAAGCAAGCCTTTGTCTGTGCAAGGGCACCCCTGGGGCAGACCCACAAGGAGGGCAAGGCGAGGGGGTCACCGGCAGATCAGCCTGGCCAAAGATGGGCCCGATCTGCAGGGGTGAGTGTGTGGCCCGGCCAGCCCCTTCTCCTGGGGCAGAGAGCCCGCGGTGACAGCCATCTCTGGGGAGTGCGGTGTGGGGGACACAGCCGGCTTTATTCTGTGCTCGTCTGGCTCCGTGTGGCACTGCTGAGTGGATACTTACCCGGCCCTGGATGGCCCCAGCCCGGCAGAGGGAAGGAGGCGTGGGTCCCATCCCTCGAGTCTGTGGCTTAGGAGCCAGGTCCCTCGCCCTGTGTTAGCCTGGCAGGTCTTTGGGGCAGGGGCTGCGGCTGTCTGCTGCCTACAGGACCCTAGTGATGGGGGCTGAGGGCAGGCGACATGGGCAGACCCCTTGCCAAAGCGCAGAGTGCGTCCCACGGGTCCCAGCCAGCTCCCGGCAGGCCTCACGCACGCGCTCCAGCGACGCCTCGGCCCGCGAGTGCAGGGCTGGCCGGTGCGTTGGGCTGCGTCCCCTGGAGGGGTCCGGGGGCGTTGTTCCCCCGCACCTGGAACGGTCAGCATCAGGCTACGTCTGCGAGCGAGGGGTGTGCTCCCCGCTCACGGACCAGGCCTCGGTGAAGAGCAGTGTGGCTGTGGCAGCCCGGCCGAACCGTGTCAAGGGACATGCCCACGGCTCAGTCGAGCCTCCGCCGCTGCTGCCCCGGCTACGCTGCCCTTGGTACCTGCAGAGCTCAGTGCGGTATGCTGGGAACCAGCTCCTTGTGTGGACGTAGCCGCCGAACCCCCCCAGAGCTCCAGGTGTTAGCTGTGGAGCCCCCGCCCCGTCTGTAATTGGGGGGTGGACGGGGACCTGGGAAATGGGCACATTTATCTGCTGCTCAGACCTGGCATCGGCCCAGGGAAGGGTGCCCTGGGCTGGACTAGCAAGGGCTGCGGGTTGGGATTGAGGGGGACCGGCAGAGCTGGGAGGAAGGCCCAGGACTGGGCTGGCAGTGGGCTGCGGGTCGGGATTGGGGGGCACCGGCAGAGCTGCCCCATCAGTTCTTGACGCTCCCAGGTGTTAATTCACACCCATCCGGAAGGCCCAGCCTCTCCCACGACTCCCCTCCAGGAGCTGAGGTGGGTCTGGGACGGAGCCAGAAGCCCCCGCGGTGCCTGCGCTCGCCCGTTAGCCCTTCCCTTCCCTGCGTGGGGCTTCTCGGCTCTCCGCCAGGCTGCGAGTTGCGACGTGTAGGCCGAGCGCAGGCTGGCTCGTCAGCTCCAGCTCGGCTGGTGTTTGTGAGCGGCCGCGGGGGTGGGAGCAGGAAGCCAGGGCGGCGATGGCTGGCTGGGAGTGGGTAAGCTGCGCGGCTGCGCCCTCTTCCCATTGCTGGTGGGGGAGGCCCGGGGCCCCCTGGCCCAGCGCAGGGACCTGCCAGACCTTTGGGTGGGCGGAGATCTGAGCCCCCCGGCGCCCAGGAAGGGCGTGGCTGGGCCCCGGAGCCAGCTGGCTCCGCGGCCCTCGTTCAGGGCGGTTCTGCTGCCAAGGAGGGAGCCCTCGGTGGCAGGGTCCCCCAGGCTGGGAGGGCTGAGCCAAGCTGCCCCTCCTTGGGCTTTGCAAATCTCCCTGCCGTTCCCCCCGCCCCAGTTCGGTCTTGTCTCCGCTGAATGTTTCCCGGAAGGCGGGAGCCCCTGGGGCTAGCTCGAGGGGGCCGAATGCCCAGCGTAGCGACTGTAGCAGTTTTGTCCGTCTTCGTTCCGCTCCTTTCTCCCCGAGCGGCAGGATCTGATCCAAGCCGCCAAGCCCGGCTGTCTGCCTGGGGCTGTGATCGGGTGAGGGGCGCTGGCCCGGCAGGTCCTCCCGGTTCCCCCAGGCGTTGGGTGACTCCGGACACGGAGCACGAGGACAGCCGGCGCTATGTGCCCAGCGCTTCTCACCACTCCATGCGATGCTGGGGCTGGGCCCTGTTCCAAGTTTGCTGTAACCTCACGAATGAGCCCATCCCTCCCTGGGCCAATCTCACCCCTCGCTCCCTGTCGGCTCCCCGCTTCACCCCCGGGTGGCTGGGCAGGTGCAGGGAGCGGGATTTCAGCCCATCCACCCCCTGGGACCTGAAGAGCCAGGCAACGTGGCCTGAGTTCCCGTTCTGGGCTGGGCCCCTCTGGGAGAAGACGCCAACCTGCTAGAGAGGCGATGCCCGTGGCCTTTCTGGGCCCCCGTTGTGCCACGGGGACGGTCTGGGCAGAAACAGGCCTGGACCCCCTACCCTGCTGTGGCGTCTGTCTAGGAGTTGCTAAAGGGCCCATCACCTTCCTGTCTGGGCTGCTGCCGCAGAAGCTGAGCTCAAAGCTCATCGGTGTCGTTGCTTCACAGAGGTCGCAGGGTCTCCATCCCCCTTTCCCGGCCGCCCCCAGACAATGACCCTGCGGTTCGGGGTGTTCTGAACCCAGCCCCGGTTCGGTGACTGGTCCCAGGGGGACACTAACCCATGAGGACCCCCATCCCATTACCGAGGGAGCGATCAGCAAACCGACCCTGTCCACCTAACGCCGCCCATGCAGCCGCCCGGGGACCTTAACCAGCCGTGGGCCAGTTCTGGGCACGCAGCCAGGGCAGCTGGCAAAACCCAGCCTCCGGAGTTGGCTGCACATGCGCACGGGCGGGAGCTGCTTTCGCTTTCCATCCGACTGGGGCTTGCTCTGGCTGGACTTGGTTGGCACCGATGTCCCACAGCTGCTTAGCTCCCCTGGGACGGGCGGCTTCCCCAGCCCGGAGTTTGTCGGGGGCTGGACAGGCCGCTGCGGGCCAGGCTCCGTGGGGCGGCGTCCAGCCAGGGCTGCTTGTCTAGGGTCTGGCAGCGGCACTTCCTCCCCTCTCGGTCTCGCTGTTGCTTTTCCCCGGCAGGGTGGAGAGGAAGGAAGTTGGGTGCCTGCCGCAGAGTCGGTGCGCTCGGGCCTGGGCTACAGCACGTAGGCCGGAGGATCTCAGGGCGAGGTAACGGGCCTTGCTGCCTGGGGGTTTCGTGCAGGCCCTTGGCCAAGGGCAGGTGGGCAGTGATGCGGCAGAGAAGGCCCTTGGATCTGTGCGGCAGACTACGGCACCAGCGTTTGGGGGTGGGGAGTGGGGTAGGGGGGTTGGATCTGGGGCTGTGCGCTTGGGTTGGAAAACAGCCAAGTGCTGTCCCTAGGTAGGGGGAGAATGTGGCAATAAGCCACCCAGGGTGCTGTGCCACCGCCGCCCTCTGCTGGATGGAGCTGGAGCCACTGTGCTGTGTGTCATTGGCCCTGTACTGCCAACAGCGGATGGGGATTCTCTTTGGGGTCAGGGCCTGTGCAGGAGGGGATCGGCGTTTTGTCCCCATGGGGCTCTGCTCAACAGCCTGGGGTACGGGGGTGGGCACATTGGCACTGATGGGGTTTTCAGGAACTGAGAGTGATCCTGGGTAACTGTGCAGGGGAAGGGGCAGCGAGGCTCTGGTGCAGGCAGTCTGGGGCGTGCGACTCGGATTCGGGCGCTTCCCTGAACACTTGGGTGTGAGGATAGGCCCCGTGTGTGTGTGTGTGGGGGGGTTGGGGGCGGATTCTCGGGCACTTCCCATCAGGCTGGAACCAGATGAGCCTTAGCCAGGGCCCCACCTAGGCCTCCCGGAAAAGGGGCCTGAGCTGGGGAGTGCTGGGGCATTGGCGGGGCACTGCTGCCAGGGAGCTCGCATCGGGTGGCTGGATCTGGCTTGGGCCTTGCTCTGATGGGCAGGATTAAGGCCTTGCTCATGCCAGGCCCAGAGCTGA
This sequence comes from Trachemys scripta elegans, assembly GCF_013100865.1. Classification (NCBI taxonomy): domain Eukaryota; kingdom Metazoa; phylum Chordata; order Testudines; family Emydidae; genus Trachemys; species Trachemys scripta. The sequence continues at coordinate 124,284,078 of NC_048304.1, read as the reverse complement.
GGGAGGGCACAGGCCGCAGTGCCCCTGCCCCTCAGGAACCGTCTCCCCCACTGACACTCCCCTTTCTCTGCAGCTGACCCCCGGATTGGCACCAAGGCCATGAGCGAGTGAGCGGGTGTCCTCGTGGGGCGGATCCTGGGCGCCAGTGAGGTCAGGGAGAATCCAGTAAGTTCCTGAGTGGGGAAAACTCTGAGAACAGAGCGAGCGATGGAGGGGTGGGGACGGGGATGGGTCACAGGTAACGGAGACTCAGCTCCCGGAAGGGGACTGACCCTACTACTGACAGGGCACTGTGGGGAGGAAGCTCGCAGCCGGAGTGGCAGCAGGGCCCTGCGGCGCAGCAGCTCACTTGTTCTTGCTCTCAAAGCATTAGGACGGAGCTGAGGCAGGCAGTGGGGGGTCCCCAGGCCCTGCCTGGCCCCTCGGGCTCCCAGCCGTGGCTACGGTGCTGTCCCGTTGACTCCCCCGGCCCGTGAGCATCGGTGTGAGAATGGCACCCCCTTGTGGCCACTCTGCCGAGTCCGTGTGCGGACAAGGCTTGTGGAATTCCCTCATTTGCAGCCCGTCCTTGGGGCCTGGTTGCCCACCAGCTCCCCGCAAATCAGCCCCCTTCAGCCGTCAGGGCAGCCGGGAGGGAGCAGCAGGTGGCCGGACCACCACTGGTGACCTGTGCCAAGCGGGTCGCGCACTGCCCGGTTCCCGGGGAGTGGGTGTCCACGTACAAACAGCCCCCACGCTGGGCACTAGCCAGGCCCCTTGCTGGCGACCCCAAGAGGGGGCCGAGGACTGAAAGGGACTGAGGGACCAAACCCCCCTCGCCCTAGAGGGGTCGCTGCAGGGCTGGCTGGGGTAGGTGGGGGGTACCCAGGGAGCAGTGAGAATGCACCGCATCCTCAGGAGGGCTGGGGACCTGCCCAGGGTGGGAACAGACCCTGAGCTTCCCCTCGGCCCCAGGCTGGGGAGATCTGCTGAGGGGACGGGTCAGTGACGGGCCCTGGGGCTGCACCCGAGTCGGGGAGCGGGCTGCACCCGCAGTTCCAGCGCCTAGCTAGCCCCGAGGCCTGCGCCTGTCACCCCTGTCCCTTGTGTCTCCTCCCAGGGCTGTTCCTGCTGGGAAGCCACCATCTTGCGGGGTCACCATGCAGCGCACCGGGTCCCCCATCACCACGGAGACCGACATCGACCTCACCGCCGCGCTGCTGCCTTCTGGGGGGACGCGGAGCCATCAGCACGCCATCAAGACGGCCGTCAGCGAGACGGGGGCGCTGCCCGTGCCGGGCTACGAGGGGCCCCCCTCTCCCGCCGGCTGCCGCTGCTGCAGCCTCGCTAAGCTGCAGACGGGACCCCAGCCTGGCGCCGGCTGCCGGCTCTGGAACGCCCCCTACCCCAAGCTGCCCCCGGGGTCCTGCCCGGGGAAGGGCTTTGGCCAGTCCACACTGCCGTTCAGCTTCGGGACCAGCTCTGCGCCCCCGCACCGAGACCCCCGCCTCACACTGCAGCCCAGCGAGCTGCCCACCGGGACGGCCAGGCTGAGCAGCGGGCCTTGGGGAGAGCCAGGGAGGTGCGGCGGGGGCCTCAAAGGCCTGGATCTAGAGCTCTGGGAGCCCCCAGAGACCAAGCCAGGGCTGGAGGATGGGACGGCTCCCCCCTCGGCCTTGGAGAAGCCCCCCATCCGAGAAGGCTGCTCCCCCTGGGCTGAGGCGCGGCTCTGCCCCGTGCAGCCGGGACGGGATGTGTCTCCACCAGAGAGTCGCTGTGGGGTCCGGGAAGAGCAGGGCTGTGCGGGCGTCCCTCCCAACGCAGCTCTTGGCCTCTCGGCGGGCAGGGCGGGCGCACACCGGGCTGAGGGCGCAGGCCGTGGGCGTGACCCCTTGACATCGGAAACAGCAGCCAAGCCGCGGCGGGACGGCAGCATCGCGCTGAGCGAGGGCACGAGGGAGCTGGTGATCAGCCGGGAAGGGACACGGGACATCCCCCATCCAGTGGGGAGCGGGCTGGCCCCGTGTGCCCCCCCTGAGCCAGAGCCCCCCTCAGCAGACCCACGGGAAGAGGAGCTGCCGCCGGAAGGTCCTGGCGGGACAGAGGAGGAGGCAGTTACGAGTTGGCCCCGGGACACTGAGCTGGGGAAGCGGCCAGGGACCGAGAGCTCTGTTGGCTCAGCCGGCCCGGGCCGTGAAAGCAGCCAGCCCGTCTCCCAGGAGCCGGCCAGCCAGGCCCAGCAAATCGGGGACCTGGGGCCCGCGGGTGCCAGCGCTCCCACTAAGACGTCCGTGGAGGACGCCTACGGGAGGCTCACCAAGGCATGCGGCCTGTCCCTCCTGGAGGAGCTGAGACGGACGTTCCTGGATGCCGAGGGCGGCTGCTTCTCGCTCCTGGATTCGGGCCTGGTCTTGGGACGAGTGGAGGAGCATGCAGCGCTGGGGCTGGCCATCCTGCCCATGGTGAGTGCCGACAGCTCGCCTGGCGGGTGCCCGGCAGGGAGCTGAGCGGGCGAGGAACCTGGCTCGGGCTTAACCCCTCTCCCGTGTGCCCACGGCCGGCTGCTGCCCTGCGTCCCTGAGCCTGCTAGTAGCTGTGACCCCCAGCAGGGGTTCTCTGCTATGGGTCGTGACTAGATGGGGGGGGGGGTCCTGGTATGGAAAAGGTGGAGAACCCCAGGATTACAGGAGTGCCCCAAATGTGCCAGGTGTGGTACACAGCTAGGAAAGGACAGTCCTTGATCCAATGAGCTCATTGGTTTGACCCCCTCCCAGCCCCACGGCTTTCCCAGCCCTATACTCCCCTCCCCCCCTCCCCTGCCCCAGCTCTGCGATCTTTGATCCTGACCCACAGCCTCCCCTTCCCCACCGGTGCCCCCATCCCAACCCACAGCCCCCGGCCACTTAGTCCCGCACTTTTTTAAATGCAGCCTGCTGCTGACGCCAAGCCTCTTGCTGGTTTCCCTGTTGGACCCAAACAGCGGCGAGCCGGCTCCCTCCACTCCATACCTGCCCTGTTCTCTTCCTTCCCTCTGGAGCAGCCGGCGCTGGCCTCTGGCAGGATACCGGGGACAGGACACTGGGCTAGATGGACCCTTGGTCTGACCCAGCCTGGCAGCTCCTATGTTCTTACCCGCTTCGTTCCCCCTTGTGACTTGAGCCAGCGTTTGCACCTAGTACTCTGGGTGTGGCCAGGCAGGGCGGTAACCCAGCCTCCGAGACACTCTCCAGCCCCGGAGCTCCTGCGCTCTCCGCAGCTCTTCGCTCGGGTTAATGCCCCTCTCCTGTACGGCGATTCGCAGTCACAGAGACGCAACACGGCTGCTGAGCAATCGAATACCTGTGTTAGCAGGTGAGCCGGACTCCGGCTGTGTATTTGCCAGTGCCCAGGCGAGCTGGTGCCTGGTCTGCAAGCATCCCACCTATGACCCACGGTCAGGCCAAATCCCCATAATGCACCTGGTTAATTGTACAGCTGCTGTCAAAATTCCTTCCTGACCCTGCCGGTTTATGCCCTGAAGCCTGATTTCTCCATGAGGTTCACGTACCGCTAGGCGGCTTGACGCAAGGCCCTCCCTGGTGGTTCCCAGCCGGCTTGTAGACCCTTGTGTTTCCTTTCACCCCCAAAGGCCATGTCAGGAGCTTGACTTGGTACCACATGATATTTTGCCTAAAAAACTAGCACGATATCAAACTAACACAGCCACGGGACATGGATTAAAAACTGGCTGATAGGTCTCAAAATGTAACTGGGGAATTGTCATGGAGCGGGGGGGTTTCTGGAGGAATCTCACCAGGGTTGGTTCTTGGGCCTACACAACTTACCATTCTGATCAGTGACGGGGAAGGAAACCGAAAATCCTCCCTGGTAACGTTTGCAGGTGACACACCCACTGGGGGAGTGGGAAGTAACGGAGAGGTCAGATCCTTGGTGCAGGGCGAGCTGGGGATACGCATTCGAATGTGGCTAAATGTCATAAGGAGGGGGGAGAAAACTTGTTCACCTTAGCCTCTAAGGATAGAACAAGAAACAACGGGCTTAAACTGCAGCAAGGGAGGTCTAGGTTGGACATTAGGAAAAAGTTCCTAACGGTCAGGGTGGTTAAACACAGGAATAAATTGCCTAGGGAGGTTGTGGAATCTCCATCTCTGGAGATATTTAAGAGTAGGTTAGATAAATGTCTATCCGGGATGGTCTAGACAGTATTTGGTCCTGCCATGCAGGCAGGGGACTGGACTCGATGGCCTCTTGAGGTCCCTTCCAGTCCTTGAATCTATGAATGTTGCATGGAGGAACGGAGAATGCAGCCAGCCCTACGGGGGGGGTCGCTATCCTGGGATGCAGCGACTCTGACAAAGATTTGGGGGTCGTGGTGGACAATCAGCTAAACGTGGGCTCCCAGTGCAACGCTGCGGCCCAAAGGGTGAATGCGACCCAGTCTGTACAGTGTGCTTGGCCTTTCAGAAAGCTTTTAACAAGGCTCTTACGCAAAGTAAACTGTCCTGGGATGAGAGGGAAGCTCCTCTCATGGATTGGTAACTGGTTAAAAGATAGGAAACAAAGGGTAGGAATAAATGGTCAGTTTTCAGAATGGAGAGAGGTAAATAGTGGTGTCCCCCAGGGTCTGTACTGGGACCAGCGCTGTTCAACATATTCATAAATGATCTGGAAAAAGGGGTGAACAGTGAGGTGGCAAAATTTGCAGATGATACAAAACTACTCCAGATATTTAAGTCCCAGGCAGACTGCAAAGAGCTACAAAAGGATCTCACAAAACTGGGTGACTGGGCAACAAAATGGCAGATGAAATTCAGTGTTGATAAATGCAAAGTAATGCACATTGGAAAACATAATCCCACCTATACATACAAAATGATGGGGTCTGAATTAGCTGTTACCACCCGAGAAAGATCTTGGAGTCATTGTGGATAGTTTTCTGCCACTCAATGTGCAGCGACAGGCAAAAAAACTAACAGAATGTTGGGAATCATTAAAAAAGGGATAGATCATAAGACAGAAACTATCAGATTGCCTCTATATAAATCCATGGTACGTCCACATCTTGAATACTGCGTGCGGATGTGGTCGCCCCATCTCAAAAAAGATATATTGGAATTGGAAAAGGTTCAGAAAAGGGCAACAAAAATGATTAGGGGAATGGAACGGCTTCCGTATGAGGAGAGATTAATAAGTCTGGGACTTTTCAGCTTGGAAAAGAGACAACTAAGCGGGGATAGGATAGAGGTCTATAAAATCATGTCTGGTGTGGAGACAGTAAATCAGGAAGTGTTATTTACTCCTTCTCATAACACAAGAACTAGGGGATCACCCAATGAAATTAATAGGCAGCAGGGTTAAAACAAACAAAAGGAAGTCCTACTTCACACAACACAGTCAACCTGTTGCCAGAGGATGTTGTGAGGCCAAGACTATAACAGGGTTCAAAAAAGAACGAGTTAAGTTCCTGGAGGATAGGTCCATCAATGGCTATTAGCCAGGATGGACAGGGATGGTGTCCCTAGCCTCTGTTTGCCAGAAGCTGGGAATGGCTGACAGGGGATGGGTCACTTGATGATTCCCTGTTCTGTTCATTCCCTCTGGGGCACCTGGCATTGGCCACTGTCGGCGGACAGGACACTGGGCTAGATGGACCTTTGGTCTGACCCAGTCTGGCCGTTGGTATGTTCATTAAAATGCCTTCTCCTTTCCAGCGGGATGGGCGGAAGCTGGCCACGACCCTGCCCAACTGCAGCCTCTTCCTGTACTACGCTCTGGGCCGGCAGTTCTACGTCACGGAGAAGCTGGCGGATCGCTGGTTCCGAGCGCGGGACCGGGTCACCGGGGAGAGCATGCTGATGAAAAAGGTACGTGGCCAAGGACCTGCCCTGTCCGGAGCCCCAGAGAGCCCTGGAGAGGGGGCCTGGGCTGGGCCCGCTCCGGCCAGCAGGGGACAGTCCCACGTCGGCGTCTGAGGGGCTGCGTGGTGGGAGGGGGACTGAGAGCGGCCCATGGTGAGCGATGAGGACATTACACGGCTCTAATGCGCTGTCATTCCACAGCTTCCTGGCTTCTGCTTCCCAGGAAGGGGCTGCCCCCCTCCCTCCCCACTGGCTGTGAATCTGATGATCCTGAAAATTAAAAATAAACCAAATGTTGCAGCAGCTGAAAATGGAGTGGGAGGTCCTGGAGCTGGGAATGGCCCCCCGCTGCTACGGTGCTGCCCCCCCACTGCTCTGCCAGTGCCCCTCACTCCCGACCCGCAGCCCCCTGCTAGCCCAGCCCCGGGCTCCCCTTCCCAGCTCTGCTGGTGGCCCTCACTCCCGACCCGCAGCCCCTGCTAGCCCAGCCCTGGGGTCCCCTTCCCAGCTCTGCTGGTGCCCCTCACTCCCGACCCGCAGCCCCCTGCTAGCCCAGCCCTGGGCTCTCCCCCACCCACAGCTCTGCTGGTGCCCCTCACTCCCAACCCGCAGCCCCTTGCTAGCCCAGCCCTGGGCTCCCTGCAGCTCTGCCGATGCCCCTCACTCCCGACCCACAGCCCCTGCTAGCCCAACCCTGGGCTCCCCACTCCACCCCCACTCTGCCAGTGCCCCTCACTCCTGACCTGCAGCCCCCTGCTAGCCCAGCCCTGGGCTCCTCCCTGGCACAGTTCTGCCGGTGCCCCTCACTCCCGACCCGCAGCCCCTGGGCTGTGAGAGGGAGCTGGGGCAGGAATAGCAGTGGGGCCCACCCAGCCCAGCACTAACCATTAGGCCATTGGGCTGGCGGGGGGTGAGGGTGATGCAGAATCTCTGAGCCTCTCCTCGGCACCTCCCAGGATCTGATCCACACGGAGCCCCTGCGCCCTCTCTGCTCCCCATCCCCGGGGAGCGCCGAGCTTTAATCACCGGCTCCGCCAAGCATCTCAATGTTTAATCACACCTGCCTGGCGCCCGCTGCAGCGCGGGAGACCTGGAAGGACACCGGGAGCTGGGGTGGCGGGGGGTGGGGGGCGTCAGTGGGTTTTGCATGTTAATGGCAGAGCTTAATATTCATGAGTAAATATTTGCAGGAGCTAATGGCGTGGCGGCCGGGCGGGCAGGCGTAACGAGCGCGCTCCCCCCGCCGGCGCAGGCGGGGAAATGAATATGAATTTATCATGATTAGGTCAATCCAGCAGGGAGCGCGGGGGCTGGCGGAGGGAGGGGGAAGATGGATCTGTGCAATCAAATTAAATAAGGACGCCAAATGGAGCCACTTCTCTTCTCTGCCGCGCGCAGCGGTTCCTCTCGCTCCTTTCCCTCCTCCTGCTTTGCTGATTTCTCTCTTTCCTCAAATTTATGAGGCCAATTATGAAGATGAGGTTGGAAGTTCTCGGAACTTCACTAAATGCAAAGTGTGGTCCCTGCTGTTCCCATCAAATTAATTAACCGAGCGCTATTGATGGCCGTCGACGGCGGCCTCTGGAAACCGGCGCCCGATTTAGCTCCGGGGAAGAGCCTGGCCCGGCAGCTGACCCCAGGGCCTGGCCCAGGCGAGGGGGTTGGAGTGGGGTGTCCTCGGCCCAGAGCCGAGGCGCATTTGGGGAGGGAGGGGCCAGGAATGGGCATTTGCACCCCTGTTCTCAGGGCTGTAGGGAATGCAGACTGAGACGGGCTCTCTGCCCCGAGGAGCCTGCAAACAGCAGACCTCTGTGTATCCTGGAGGTCAGGATTCAGGGGTTGTGGCGGGGGGAGCCCAGGGCTGCGGGTCGGGAGTGAGGGGCACCGGCAGAGCTGGGGTGGGGGAGCCCAGGGCTGGGCTGGCAGGGGGCTGCGGGTCGGGAGTGAGGGGCGCTGGCAGAGCTGGGGTGGGGGAGCCCAGGGCTGGGCTGGCAGGGGGCTGCAGGTTGGGAGTGAGGGGCACTGGCAGAGCTGGGGTGGGGGAGCCCAGGGCTGGGCTGGCAGGGGGCTGCAGGTCGGGACTGAGGGGCCCCAGTTGATGCTGGTTGGGGCCCAGGACGCAGTCTCAGCCTCTCCTCTGTTTGCCAGGTGCCCGTGGTCTCCGACTGGAGGAAGATGTTACACAATTTCCTGTTCCTGCCCCCTCACCCCACGCTGCTGGTGCCTTACGCCGTCCTGTACGACCGCAACGGCTCCATCCTCTACCTCATGGAGGACAGGGACGTGCACGGTGAGCGCCCGGCAGGGCATGGGGGGGCAGCCGGGGCAGCACGTGGGCACCCGCGGGGTGCCAGGCTGCAGCAGAGAGGTTCCCGCCAGTGTCCCACCAGCACCCCATTAATGGGGGGGGGGGCGGGCGAGTGCTGAGATCCCCAGCACCCCACCCAGGTCGGGCTGGAATAGCCGTGGGGAGGCCCTGGCCCGTCTGCCCCCCGGCAGGGTCAGGCTCTGGCTCTGGGAACGGCTGAGACGCTGGAGAGGCAAGCGAGGGGCTGGGTGCCTAGTGGCTCTCAAAGGCGGGATATGGGCTAGTGGGGCCCCCGGCTCCCAGGAGTGTGGGGCAGGATCCCAGCCGAGTGGCGGTTCTCTGGGCAGCCCCTTTCCTCCGGCAGGTTCCCTAGAGGGCCCTGGGGCTGGGAGCTGGGGCTGGTTGGCCCTGCTGGGAGGCGGCGGTCCCCGAGTCTAAGCCGTGGGCGCTGGCAGCTGCCTGGTCCCCGTTCTCTGGGACAGTCGCCCTGGCTGGAGTGACCGGGCAGCCTGGGCCTGCAGGGTCCCGGTCGCTGATCTGTCTCCTCTGCCCTCCCCAGCGGTGGGGCGGCCGCCCGAGGGGCCTGGCCTGGAGGGAGCTCGAGCCCTGCGGGAGGTGCTGAACTTCCTGAGGTTCTGCAAACGCCACCACTTCCACCCTGGGGACGTCGGCGCGGCCTCCATCTACACGGCCCAGGTGGGGCTCGCTGCTCTCCCACACCTGCTGGTTTCTGCACAAGGGGCTTTCCACAGCCCGTCCCCCCGCTCCTGCCCCTGCAGCAGGGAGGCTCTCTAGGGGGCGCTGAGCTGCAGATGGGGGGGTTTCCTAGGGGGCGCTGGGCCGTGGGCGGGGGGTCTCTAGGGGGCAATGTGCTGCGGGGGGTGGGCGGGGGTTCCTTAGGGGGCACTGGGCCGCGGGCAGGGGGTCTCTAGGGGGCGCTATGCTGCGGGGGACTCCCTAGGGGGCGCTGGGTCACGGGTGGGGGATCTCTAGGGGGCGCTGGGCTGCGGGGCGGGGGCGGGTGGGGGGCTCCCTAGGGGGTGCTGGGCTGCGGGGAATCGTGCAGGGGGCTCAGAGCTATGATCTGTTGCCCAGGGTCCTGGCAGTGGGGCCGGGGTGACTGGGAGAGGGGGGCAGGTTGGCCGGTGGGGTTTCACCTCCTCCCCACACTCCTCTCTTGCCTCCAGGGCGTCTGCTTTGACCCCAGCAGCCTGTCCAGCAGCGAGGACCCCTACGCCTTCCGGAAGAGCATGAGAACCTGTCTGCGCCCGCTGCTGGCCCAGCACCAGGTGAGCCGGGCACGCGGGGTGGGGGACCGGTGGGATGGCTCAGGCTGGGGGACGGTCTCCCGAAGGACCTGGGGGGCCTCGGGCAGGGGACAGGAGCAGGCGTTGGGGGTGGGCTGAGCTCAGTGACCCCCCCCAGCAGGGCAGAGCGGGGCCCTCCCATGCTGGTAACTCACCCCCCGTCTGGGTCTCCGCAGGGGCTCGCGGGCCTGGACTCCCTGGTGGACAGCATGTGCCAGTACCTGGAGGAAGAGGAGAACCCGGAGCCCGGCGACACGCCGAGCAGGGGCAGCCCCAAGTGAGCGGAGCCCAGGCCCCACGGCTGCCCCCCACCGGAGACGGGCTGCAGAGATGGGCGCGCATCCCTGGGGTGCCTGGAGGCAGAGCGCTGGGATCCAGCCGTGGACGTTGCTGGCAGGGGCGCCACGGGGTGGGTGGGTGCCCAGGTGTGGAGTACCCGGGGGGTTCTTGCAGCAGGCGGGTTCCGCTGTCTTGCTCCCTGGAGAAACAGGCTCATTGGCCAGCCCAGCTCATTCTGAACAGCCGGGGGGGGCGGGAGGGGGGGGGGGGATATGTGGCCAAGATCGCCCTGCTCTGGGTTGGGCCGTCGATGAATTCAGCGAGGTGGGAGGAATGACGCTGACGGTGCTAGCCCCTTGCCTGCAGGGGCCCCACAAACCCTGCAGATAGGTCCCGGCTCATCGGCAAGGCCCCCCAGCCCTGGCCAAGAACCCACGGAACATTCCAGCACCCGTGTTACCAAAGAAGGCAGGCCTGGGACCCGAGAGTGCTTGGCTCCACCTTTGGCCTTCACCTCCTCTCGTCACCGCATTGTGCCTCAGTTTCCCCATCCCCGCCGTGGGGGAGGATGCTGCTTTCCTACCTGCGAGGAGCTGAAGGATTGTGAGGGGGGCTCAGATCCCCCCTGCCAAGTGCCTTCCGGATGCACAGCCCCGCAGGTGGTCCCTGATAATTAGCACGAGGTAACGAGGATCAGGGGAAATGGATGGGCTTGCAGGCCGGCCAGCCGGGGACTTCAGGTGCTTCAAGGACTCACTTTTATAACTATGCATCGCAACCTTTGTAATAAGTGTATCCTTCCGCAGCAGAAACTAGTCCTTTGACATATATATATTTTGGCTGAACCCTCTGATACCTTCCCTTTGTGTGGAGCGGCCCGCCCCGTGAACGGGAACGTCACCGTTCTTCCCGGGGGCGCGTTGCACGGTGGTGCCCGCTGCGCTGGGGTTGGTGCCGCCGCGGCGGGGGTTCTCCGGGACATGCGTTTTGCTGGCGCTTGTTATTTAAAGGGAGGTGGCTGCGGCTACACTAGGGGGCAGTGGGCGGGGCGTGGGCGAGGTTATCTCCGCCCAGAGCTCCTGGGTGAAATTCACCCCAGTGCCAGGCCCTAGCACAAGCCTGGAACGCCGGCGAAGACCCACGTCAGCCTCTCGCTTTCAGCGGCGCTACATGGAGGGCAGCAGAATCTGGTCCGGTGACACGGGGCCTGAACCGGCCTGCAGGAAACGTCGGTTCTGTCATGACGCTGCTCCGTGCCTCAGTTTCCCTTCCCCACCCTTTGTCTTGTCTGTTTAGCCTGCGAGGGCCAGGGCCCGTATCTCTGTAGGGGACTGGGCAGTGCCTGTCACAATGGGGCCTCGAGCCCTCTGGGAGCCTCTCACGAATACAAAAGAACTCTCCCTAGCTCAGGGTGAGCGGGGCAAGTGGGGAGGGGGCCCGGTCTTGGGACCTGATCTAGAGCGGGGTCCTGCCCCCAGGCCTCTCCAGTCCACTGGGCTGTTTCTGGGCAGCACGTGGTGTTGGTTTCCAGCGTCGCCTCAGCGAGTGGGGCTTGATCAGTCCCCTCTGCGCGAGAGGCGAGCCGATGCCGAGAGCAAATCCGAACCCCCGAAGGGCTCTCTGATCTCGCAGACACGGGCAGAGCAAGAACTGGGAGCCGAAGCCAGACCCTTCAAAGGGGAAAGAAGACCCACGTTTCTAATGGGGCCGCTCCACCCCTGAACAAACCGCTATGGGACGGGCTGGGTTCAGAGCCTGCCTGCTGCCTTCCTGACAGACGCTTCAGGCAAACATTGGCCATGTACGGGGGAGCTGGGGGAATGTAATGCCCCATGCTGGCCAGGGGCTCAGACTGGATTGTCTAACGGTCCCTTAAACTGTGTGGATCTCTGACTGCTAACGCCCGGCTCGCGGCCAGTGGGAGGGTGTCAGGCACAGGGCCTCCCTCTCAACGGCAGTGCCCTGGCTCTGGGATGTTGTGAAGGCCAGGAGTGTCACGGGGCTCAAAGAAGGATCAGCCAAGTTCCTGGAGGATGGCTCCATGGACGGCTATTAGCCAGAATGGGCAGGGACACAACTCCATGTTCTGGCTGTCCCTGGCCTCTGGCTGCCAGGAGCTGGGAGGGGACGGGGGGGATCTCTCTCAAGCTGCATCACCAGTCGCTGTCGGAGGCCGGTTACCGGACGAGATGGTCTGACCCAGTCCGGCAGCCCTTGGGTTTTTAGTACCGGGCCATTAGCCTCACCCCTCTACCCGCTGAGCCCCCCACAGCGGCACGCTGACCGGACGAGAGCTCGTGGGCTCAGGCAGTTCTCCCGCTGGCTAGCACGTGCCCATGGCTTCCCTCCGGGCTCGGGGCACGGCGCACAGGCCTGGGTGAAGGGGAACTGCTGTTCTCTGGCTGCCTGTTTCTAGCCACCTGATTCAAAGCCCAGTGACGAGAGAGACCCCCCCTCTGGTACAGTGAGCAGGGAATTGGGCACTGGCTGGGGCTTGCAAAGCTGCCCGTCTTCCCATGGGTTTTGGCACCTAATTCTCCAAGTCCGGTTAGCCGCCGGGGGAGGTGTCCCGGCCCATCGATCAGTGTCTGTCTCTCGCGGCATTTCCCAATTTTGCTTTTCTTTCCCGGCTCAAACTCGGCCCCGGTGATCAATGTTTTCTCATTTCGCTGGCAAGCGGCACAAACAGAAGCATTTACAAACCCGCTGTCTTTCCAGCAGGGCCATAACTCAGACCTCAGCCAGTCTGGGAAATGGAGGCCGGCTGCTCCAGCAGCAATATTTCCGGCTCATGGTAAATGTGTTACTTGGGGATAATTTACCTGCCCACGCCAAGTTTGGAAAAGAAATAGTCCAGCTTCTAGAAATTGCCCGTGTGTGCATGGCTGAGTGTCTGGTGTCTGTGTCTGTAGGCGCATGGAGCCACCCCACTAAAAATCCAGGACCAGACCCCGATGGCTGGGCCCGGTTGCTAGAGGGAGGAAGAACACCACAGCAACAGCTGTGAGCGATTCTGCCCCCGTCTGGCTCTCGTCCTGGTCTCTGCTCGTAACCCCGCAAGCAGGAGGTTAACCTGTTTCTTTCCATCGCCTGGATTTTGTGGCTGGGACTGGCCGGTTATTGAAACATATTTAGAGCAACTGCTGCAAATCCCATGGCACCGCCTGGCTTCCTACCAGGAACAGCCATACGCTCCCACTCAGTGTGTGTATTAAAACCGAAAGCGAGGAGAGTCCGGCCCCTCGTCTGCCCCAACCACCATGTTAATAAAGGGTTAATGGGTCCCACGGGGGCCATCGCTGAGCCGCAAAGAGCCGGAGCCGTTGTGTCTTTCTCGGCACTGGGCTGGCGCTCGGCCGTGGCCGAGTTCACGCCGTGCACTGGGTCTCCAGTGCATGTGCCCCAACCCGCTCCCACACCTGGCCCTCTGAGCTTCGATACGCGCCCACCTCGCTGAGCCCCACTGCCCACCGGTGCAGTGGGACTGTCTAGCACCCCGAGCAGGGAGAGCGGGGGAGGCCGGGCAGCCGTGCCCGTCGGGCAAGGTGCTGGCCTAGCGCCGTTGCCATGAGATCTGGGCTGGAAACAAGGCACTAGTTTTGAACAGTGAGTGTGAGGGCAATTAACCATGCGACGATCTACCACGGGCGTGGTGGAATTGCCAGCATGGGCACATTTTAAATCTGGATTGGCTGTTTTCTAAGATCTGCTCTAGGGATTTGGGGAGCAGGCCCATGGCCAGTGCCGTGCTGGGCTCCCTGATGGCAAAGGGCCCATCTTTGGCGCCTGTGCGTCTAGCACCATTCCTGCCAGCTCCAGGGTCGCTCCATAAAAAGGACACAGCCTGGGGCTTCAGCCACCCACTTGTCGCGATGGTGGTTCCCGTGTTTCCCTTGGGAGCTGAGGCCACAGCCTATCAGGCCTCACCAGGTGTTTTCCAAGAGCAGATCGCCTGTTAATCCCACCCCCGTGACTCCCGGAGCACCTTGGGGTGCACACCCGGCACTGCCCTCACGCTGGGGCACCAGCCATGCTAGAAAACAAGCTTGGACTGCGATCTGGTTCAAGGTTGGTCCTTGGTGGAGCTCTGGGTGGGCGCCAGGCATCTGCCTCTACGAGGCTCGGGGCTGTAGATTTCACTCTGTCCCCTCTTGCCCCTTCCTTGTGTTCAGTTGCTCTTTTCTGGCTCCATCACGGAGGTGCTTGGAGCTGTACGACATGCTCCCAGCGTGGGCAGAGCAGTGCTGCCTCTTCATCCACTGCCCGGAATTACTGACCTTTTTCGTTTACTGCCTTATTAGCTTGTGGTTTTAATGCCACCGCTGGGCACGGTGCCTTCCAGCCCCCACACGCAGGCCCTGCCCCGAGGCATTTACCAGGGGCGTGAGAGAGGAGGCTTGTAAAATACTCACAGGAGGGAAAGAAGCAACTCCCCGTCACCCAGCCCCAGCATATGCATCCAAGGGGGAGCAGCCCATGAAATGGAAAGGCAGCAGTGGAAAGGAAATGCTTTCTTAGCTCTACAATGTGTCATTAACCTGTGGACCTCATGGCTCTTGTCCTTGCTGAGAGCTGGTGGCAAAGTGGGATTCAGATCAGAACCGGGCACTTGGCTGGGTAAGAAGCGATTACATGAAAGAGGATCAAAACGTAGCTGAGTGGTGATTAACCCTCCCCACTCGGCCACGCGCACCGTGCCTGGGTTCAGGCCGTTACTCTTAGACGGGCTGGTTATTTCAGGTCTGTCCATTCTAGAGGGTCTTGCACCTTTGTCTGAAGCATCCGGTGCCAGCCGCCGTTGGAGCCAGGAGACCTGACAGGAGCGGTGGCAGGTCTGATGCTTTCTGGTGAGTCCTATGTCCCTAAAACAAAACGTGCGTTTTTCAGCCGCAGAATTCAGCCCGTCAGCTTTCTGTGGCATTGAATTCCACAGGGCCAGGGCCAGGGCCAGGGCCAGGGCCAGCCAGATACCGGAACATTTCCATGGTTCTGATGCTCAATTTCCTGCCTTTTACTTTCAAATACCCCTTTGATCTGCTCTTCTGAGGTAGGGCCGAAAAAGGGGACGGCTCAGTTTTCCTTGGATTGTCCTCATTGAGTTTGATGAATAAAATATGTTTTTAAAAGCCCCTGCCCCGCCTCATGCTCTGGGGTCATTAATTGTCACCCGTGGCGTGCTCGTTAGCTGCTGTGAACGTCGGGCTCACCTGGGAGGTACCTGGGACTGCGTTGTGCAGGGGAGTCGCTGGGCATGGAGCACTGGACCTTCTCCCACCCTCTCCCTGTAGCGTAATGGTCTGGCATGGGCCGGTTAACTAACACACACACACACACACACACACAGCCTGGCCCGAGGACTTGGTGAGAAACAAGTGTGCAAAAGCTCAGGGCCCGATTCGCCATCATCCTGCACTTTGCGGAGTCACGCGTGCGAAGGGACTGTGAGTTGCAGCCGTTCTGGCTAGCTGGCGTGGCCTGCCCGCTTTCTCCTGGCATCAGTGAGTGCCCACGGTACAGGGGAGCAGAGAATGAGGGTCCCCATGCCAGCTGCACGGCACCTCCCCGCCTTGGGCAGCTCATCGGGTGACACCCTAGGCTGGTCTCCACCCACAGGCTGAGGAGACAATTGGGTCACTCGACGCACCCAGCCAGGGTGGTGCCCGAGGGGGGCAGCGTTCTAGACGGCACCTCATTACCCACGAGGGACCCCACGGCAGGGACAGCTGGTACAGCCGGGTCCAGGGCCCTGCTGTAGGACTTGGGCAGCAGCAGCTGGTTGCTGGCAGCAGAGGGAGCTGGAGGACAAGACAATGGAGAAGCCCATGAGCCTACAGCGCGCTGGGCACGGGGTGCTGGTGCCCGCAGCAGCCTCTGGGTCCGGGCCCTCGTGACACCCCGGGGCTCTGCCTTTGACTGGGCTCAGGGCTGTGCGTGTGGGATGCTGCGGTTCCTTCTCTCATCCCACAGCCCCCCGACGTGTGTACGCACACGCCGGCCCCACCCAACAGCTGTACACACCCCTCCCTTAGCCAGCCCCCCTCCCTCCCGGGGCTGGGCTCCCCCTGCGGGTCAGATCCTCAGGACGGGGGTCTGGCTCTCTGGCCCAGCCCCGCCGGTCCTGCCCTGCGGGCGCAAGTGCCTTCTCCTTGGCTGGCTGTCGCAGACCCTCCGAGGCTGGAGCCCCCAGGAGTCACTGAGCGTGGTGGGAGCGAGTGGATATCCTCAGAGCCGCCCCCCCCCCCCCCGACCAGTGCTGCTCCCGGCTCTGGGGGGGTCGTGCGGCAGGAACTGGCGAGCCGTAGAAATGCCCGCGGGGAACTTGGTTAAATGAATGACCCATTGAAAAGCTGCGCATCCCACTTCCTGCAGCCTACGGCCAAGCTGGGGCCCGGGCTGGCTCCGGAGGGCAGAAAGGCGAGCACGGGGGCTGTTTGGAACTGGCCGGAGAGTTTTCTGTTCGTTGCGGTCGTGCCAGCAGAGATGAGGCGAGGCTCAGCTTAGCAGCGCTGGGGTTGCCCGGGTGCTCGGCGGCAGGGGATGGATCACACCCACCTGCGACTCATCAGTTGAATAATGAAGGACACAGAGTTGTGTGGGGAGCCCAGGGCTGGGCTAGCAGGGGGCTGCGGGTCGGGAGTGAGGGGCACCGGCAGAGCTGGGGGGGGGGAGCCCAGGGCTGGGCTAGCAGGGGGCTGTGGGTCGGGAGTGAGGGGCACCGGCAGAGCTGGAGGGAGCCCAGGGCTGGGCTAGCAGGGGCTGTGGGTCGGGAGTGAGGGGCACCGGCAGAGCTGGAGGGAGCCCTGGGCTGGGCTAGCAGGGGGCTGCGGGTCGGGATTGAGGGGCACCGGGTCAAGGGGGCAGATGGAGCAGCCAGGGAGAGCAAAGCAGGGGACCCCTTTCCCTGCCCTCGCACTCTAGGGTGGGGCTTGTCAGCGAGCAGCACGTCCCATGGGACTGCAGCCTCCCCATGCCAATGTGAAGCCAAGGGTCACCGCTCGGGGGAATGACGGGGGGAGAACAGGCCCCTGCCCTGCGGAGCGTCCCAGGGCCCTGATCCCAGGGCATTCGCTGAGCCGCCCACTAGGGTCTGCAGCAGAGACTTCCCAGCAGCTGCGTGCATCACGCAGGCTCCTGCCAGCCCCCTCCGCTGCCCTCCCACACCAGGCTGGAGCTGGCTCGTGGCCCTTAGACTTGCGCTCAGGCGTTGTAACTAATGGCAGGTCACTAGTGCTCCAGGGAACGTGAACTGGCTGGGGAGGGGAGGGGGCACTGCCCTCCCTGCTCACGTGCCCGGCTCTGGGGCCTGGCAGGTCTCGGAGACGCTGGATCAGGCGCCCTCGGGCTAGGAGACAAAAGTGTCTCTGGGCAGTTGTTCCTGGGGCTCCAGTGCTGGGTTCCAGGGGTCCCCCCACTTCCGTTCCCTCCCCGCTGCTGTCAGTGTCACACGCCCTGTTGGGGAGCTGGGTCAGTATCAGCCCCCTTAAGAGGGGGAAACTGAGTCACGGGGTGAGTTAGTGATTTGTGCAGGTCACAAAAGAAGTCTGGAATGGGACCCAGGAGTCCTGCCCCCCCCCCCCCCCCCCCGGCCCCCGCACCCTGACCAGTAGCACCTAGTGTGTGATTTGATTTATTGTTCTGCAGTATTCATAGCTGGGCGAGCCGGGTACCCCAGCTGAGGTGGGCGCCCCAGCCAGCTCCTGCCCCAAAGAGCTCACAGGCTGTCTAGACACGGGAGACGACGGGCGCAAAGCAGGACCATCCACCCCTGTCTACAGCTGGGCGGTCGGGGGGGTTAAAGTGACTGGCCCAAGGGCCCGCGGCGGGAGTGGCAGGGCAGGGGAATGAGCCCAGGAACTCTACCCGCGGGCACCTGGTGGGCCCGCGGACGGGAACCGCTGGGAGGCCGTTCAGTCTGGCCAGGCCAAGCACCTGCTGCTGTCCGTGCTGGGCCTGACGGCAGCTCAGCCTGCGTGCTGGGCAGTCTTGCTTCCAGTGCCCCGAGAGGGAGGCTGCTTCCCCGGGTCCTGCCCTCACTCTCACCATCCGGGGGTCTCCCCTGGTGTTCAGGCTGCAGCTCCCCTCCCTTAACTCCAGGCCGTTCCTCCAGGTCCCACGCCCGAGACCCGCAGGAGGCCGTCAGCCCAGCCACCCTGCGCCGTGACTCCCTCGGGCTCTTCTGACCATGCCCGGGAGTTCAAGGGGCAGCCACCGCAATGACTGGTGGATGTGAGACCCAACCCCCCAGCTAGTCCAGCCCTGCCCTGCCCCCCCCCAGGCTTGTCCCTCTGTGATTTCCGGTGGAGAACTCACTGTCTGGACAGAACACTATGGGCTAATTCCAATGGGGACCAGGCCTGCGTGGCCCGGATACGGCCCGCGTGAGCCTCATTTGGCCTTTCCCTCCCCTAACTTCCAAGCTTCCCTCTGCCCCATGTCGGGGGGGATCTGACCAAGTGGGAATTAAAGTCCAGCCCATGCGTTCTCCAGAAGCCCAAAGCCCTAGCCAGGAATTGCTTTGCTGAAATGCACCCAGCTCTGGGGTGGTACAGAGCAGCTCTCCTCCCAAAGCTCCATTCAGGAGACGTGGTTACACGCAGCCAGGTCAGGAAATGAGCCCATGGGAACGACTATGGACTCTGATAATGCCCGTGTTACGCCTCTGAGCGCGCTCTGTGCAACTTACCTGCCTCCCGGCGCCCGGGGGCACTCAGGCAGAGTCGCGCACCCGAATACTGGAACGTCCTTTGCCATCTCTCTAATGCGCCAGCCCCCCGAGCGCTTACGAACCGTTCGGAGGTGCGAGACATTCTATTCATCCAAAGATGGCACAGTTACCCCCAAGGAGGTCTGCTAGATTTGCAAGGGGAGCCCGTGGGAAATAAGTCGCTGCTTGCCCCCCAATTCCGTGATCCGGCCCTGGGGTACCCGCCTGACGTTAAGCAGCTGCCTAGATCTCCCTGAGGTCGCTGTAACGGGCGGCAGGGGGTGCCGTGCTTTGCTGGAGGGCTGGATATAAGCATGCACGTAATGGCTTGTTGGGATGGAGGCTGGAGGAACAGTTCGAGTATTGGCATTGCACGACGGGCTGCAGCGAAACCACTTTGCCAGGCAGCTGGCCCAGCACCACTGCACCCGTAAGAGCCTTTGACGTGGGAACTGGGCGAAGAGGATTCGGCCCAGGGTGTGGATCCATCCGAGCGGGGCTGTTACCCCAGACAAAGCTGTTATTTATAAGAGACGTCGGCACTGCCAGACTGGATCGGCCCGGATCCATCGAGTTGGTACCAACAGGTGCAGAGAAGGGGACGTGATGCCCTCTGTGATAAGCTAATCTGCACCTATGGGTAAGTTTCCTCCTGACCCCACGAGCCAGTGGTTGGTTCATGCCCTGAAGCAGGAGATTTTCTAGGCCTTCCAGTTTTGAGGGAGGGCTATTTGTGGCCGGTTGATCACAGTTTCCCAAGCCTGTCCCTCTAGAGCCCCTTGAAGACAGATCGGAAACGACACCCCGTACACAACAGAGCAGGCGTCCGATGTGCTGCGGTAGAAGATTCTGACGCTTGTGTTGGAAGCCAGAGCTGGAATCGCTTGCTTGAACGTCGGCTTCAACCTTCCCTGGCTAACCATCAGTGGCAGGGAGCGAGGAGCTGATGTGGCGTCTCTTGTCCCGTTTCTTCCGACAAGCCGTTGAAACTTCCGATGGGAGCTGAGTCCCGTTGTCACTTGTAATCTGCTCAGGAACTGCGGGCCTTGAAAACAGTCGTTTTGACACTTCAGCTTGTGTCTTTATCAGCTTCTTAATGAACCAATTGTAGGGATGCTGTAACCGTCTCGGGGTTGTCACCTGGAAAGAGATGAATCTGAAATTCTCCGGTATTGCCCTTGTGGGCAGGGAGCCGTTGTGCATTTTCTGGCCGTTTCTACAGAGTTTGTCCTTGAACCAACACTCATTTGCATTGAGAGGCAGTTTCCCACCATGGAAGCTCCCAGGCTTGGAGCGCTGGCCTGTCCGCATGACCCCGGGTTAGTCATTACACAGATGCCAGGATGCCGTTGCATTTCCCTGGCCTCTTTTTTAGCTGTCTACGTTGATACAGCAATTTACACGCCACATTCGAGGGCAAACTCCAGCGCGGGCGATAGCTGGTTTCCGGATTGCTTCGTTGCACCTACCATGTGCGAACCGGTCCCTTAATGCACCCATTAAGTGCGATCTTTCCGAATTGGCAACTCGCTGTTCATTGCCACAATCCAGCCACGTATTCGGAAATGGTTTCCTTTGGATTCCGTTTATGGAAGCGGACGCTGTCGGCACGCCCCAGTCTACAGTTTTTGCAGACATTCCACAGTCTCCGCAAAGATTTAGTTTAATAAGCAGCGTCAGGGCACGCAGCAGGTTGGAAGTTTTAGCCCCTATTACCGTGAGCAAAACCACCACCTTTTTCTCATCAGTGATGCCAGTAGCTATTCCGTAGCTTCCAGTCTTGCAACCGAGGTGGGCCAGTCCTCTACTGAGCTGTCAAACAAGTCCATTTGCCCCCAAACTGCCAGACCTTTAAAGCCCTTCCCCCAGCCCCGTGATGAGGTGTCCACCTCACCCAGGAGTGGAAGGGCTGGACCAATTAACCTAGCAGCTTGAAGGCTGGGAGGAAAGCCCTGACTAGGGAATGGGCTCACCTGCGCTGGAACAGGGGGGGCTGTATAAAGCCAGCTAGCTGGCTCCAGAGAGCGGGGCGGCTTAAGTCACTCCCTGAGCGGGGGGAGTTGGGGGCTGGCAAACCCAGACAGCAGGGAAGTCAGATAGGTAGGAAGAAGCCCAGGGATAGAGCAGCCGGGGTAGGACCTTGCAGAGACTTTGGCTGTTTGTTATAGGGTCCCTAGGCTGGAACCCCGTGTAGAGGGCAGGCCTGCGTTCCCCTGCCAGCCGCTGGGGAGTGGCACAAGGCGCTGGAGATGCCAGCGGGTCTGGAAAGGCTGTGAATTCCCCGGAAGAGGAGGATCTTAGCGACCTGGCCGGCGGGCCAAGCCACGAAGAGGAGGCTGCAGATCTGCGAGTGAGCGGGGCCACGGAGGGAGAGCGCCAGCTGGCAGAGCTGATTCCCAAGATGGCCAGCAGGAGGTGCCGCAAGCAGTGAGCGAACCCAGGAACACCCCCTGAAATGAGCCAGTCACTCGGTCTCGGCGGCTGCAGGGTCATTTTGAGGCCTGCGCGGTCCCTCTCCCTGGATTAGGATCCCACCCGTGTCACCGATTGCCACGTCTTCGGATCTTTACAGAATAATACCTAATGCACAGTGGGATCCTAAAGGCCCACAGTTATGTGCCAGGCCCAGTGACAGATACACACCGCTCCCCTGGCAGGGTTCTGGTGGCCTCTGACACATAGAGGCCAGCGAGAACATGAGAGGTCTCAGAAACTGTTTAAAGGGCTGTAATCTATTTCCGCTACGCTATATGCCCTTAACCCAAGCCATGGATAGTTGTTAGAGGTCATGTGGGTTCTAGAATCTCATTCTGCACTTACTCGATGTTGTATCACGTCAGCGACATAGAGCTAGAAAAGAAGGGAGTCACAACTGGAACAACAGGGTTGTTGATAGGCAAAACTCCTCTGCACTCGGGGTGGGAGAGACCTCCCAAGTCAGGACATCGCCCTGATTTGGTCCAAAATGCCACTTATGGAAGTGAGAAAAAATGGTTTTGTCACAGGTCCGCTGCACAATGTTCTTCGGAGTGGGGAAAGCAGTCACGCTGACCGCTTAGGTAGGTACAGAGAGTGCAAATCAACGTGCCCCATTTGGACAAATAGAGCTAAGCGATAGTGGCAGAGTCGTAGCCTTTAAACTGGATATGGGAGCACAACTCAGTGTTTTTCCCAGGCAAATCTACACTACGGGCAGTAGGCAGCCCGTGGAGAAATCAAACGCAAAGCTCGCGTCATGTTCAGGATGTAAACTAGCAATGAACTGGCTCGGAGGAAGGCTGGTTCAGTGGTTGGGGCCCTTGTGTAGGATGTGGGAGACCTGGGCTGAATTCCCAGAGTGACAGTCTATACCTTGGGGGAGCGTTCTGTACTCCCCGCATGCCTCATTTTCATATCATCGTGATCTTACGTATAAAGGGTGCCTTGTAAAGTATCAGGGGAAAGGTTCTGATCTGCTGAAAGTCATTTCTCTCTCCATAGATGTGTATCGTTCATGCATACGACGTTATGAGAATTGTGTGGTATGGTTGTCACTAAAACATGCTGTGAGCTGGGGAATCGGCCAGATATTCGCTCCCCAGAGGCAACAGCAAGGAAAGTAACTAACGCCCGGGCGGGGAGTCGAACAACCCATCAGCAGCCATTGTCCAGCAAGGGAGCTACAATGCCATGACTCCCCTGCACGAGGCCCCACCAGGGGAATTGCTCAGCCTCGCTTGGAGAGACTCAGCAATGCCCCCAGACATGCCTGGACTTGTGCTCCCCAAGCACATGGACTGAGGGTATAAAACAGGCAGTGTGGACACATACTGGGCCCTGCTCCTGCCCCCACCTCTGCTGCAAGCAACCAGGACACTGAGAAGAAGACAAGACTCCAACACAGGAGACTGGCCCAGGTTCAGGGGACAAACCTGTGTACTAAGGACTGCAACATCCAGTGGGGTGAGAAACTGCTACATCTACACCTCTACTCTGATCTAACACTGTCCTCAGGAGCCAAAAAATCTTACCGCATTATAGGTGAAACTGTGTTCTATCGAACTTGCTTTGATCCGCCGGAGTGCGCAGCCCCACCCCCCCGGAGCGCTGCTTTACCGCGTTATATCCGAATTCGTGTTATATCGAGTCGTATTATATCGGGGTAGAGGTGTACTTGCTGCCCAGTCTAATAGGATTGAGAGTTTAGGCTGCGTACTTATGTTTTATTTTCTTTTGGTACCACTCTGACTTGTTGTGTTTTGACTTGTAATCACTTAAAATCTATCTTTACAGTTAATAAATCTGTTGGTTTATTCTACTGAAGCAGTGCGTTTGGTTTGAAGCGTGTCAGACTCCCCTTGGGAGAACAAGCCTGGTACATATCAGTTTCTTTGTTAAATTGACGAACTCATACAAGCTTGCAGCATCCATGGGAATAACTGGACACTGCAAGACAGAGGTTCCTAGGGTTGTGTCCGGGACTGGAGATATCGGCTAGTGTCATTCGGTTGCAAGTAGCTGGGAGCAGCTTACACGCCAGAGGCTGTGTGAACAGCCCAGGGGTGGGGGTTCTCACAGCAGAGCAGGGTAAGGCTGGCTCCCAGAGTCAAGGGTCGGAGTGACCTAGCAGATCACCGGTCCAGATAACACCAGAGGGGAACGTCACACCCAGCTCTACCATGCAGTTCCTGTGTGAATCACTTAGCCTCTCTGTGACTCAGTTCCTCATCTGTAAAATGGGGATAATAATGCTTTGCTGCCTCTCAGCGGTGTTGTTAGGCTAAATACATTAAAGATTGTTGATCACTTTGAGATCTACTGAGGAAAAGTGCTACAGGCATTTTTTTTATTGATTCACTCATTGTTTATTGTTGCTACAAGGGCAAATAACTGTTTCAGTTTGCTTGAAAGAAACACAATCCATTAATAACTAAATGCATATATTGCATTTCCTCCTGCAGTAGGGATGAAAACCTGCCTCGCTATGGGCAGGTTAGTTGCAAAGATTGGTGTAAATGCCACAGAAAGTCAGGCATGGAGCATGGATGACACACTGAGAGAATTCTTGTCGTATGCCTGGAAGGTGAATGCTATAGATGGAGTAATAACGTCAGTGCTCCGTCCAGCAAGAAAAATGGCATTTGGCCTCACAGATAAAAATAAAAACTGGACTTGACATGCTGAGACTTACTGAAGAGGTAAAACAATCTACAGACTGGGCCAATTCTGTGATTATAGTCAAAAAGTCAAATAAAGTCAGGCTAACTTTCAATCAATGTCACTTAAATATAGTCATATGATGCAACCATTATCCAATGGAAACAATTGAAGGAGGTTCAGCTAAGCTCTCAGAAGCATAAGTAATCACTGTATTAGATGCAGGAGATGCAATTTGACAAATAAAGTTAGGTCAGTTAGGCTCCAAACTAATAACTTTTAATACACAATTTAAGTATTTTGAATGTCAATGACTGCCATTTGGGATTAATTCTGCTCCTGCGGTATTTCAAAGGGTTGTCAAATACATCTCTGCAAGGTTACACGGTGCAGAAGATAGACTGAATAAAAAGCTGAACTTTAAAAAAGACTTAGACAAGCTTTGTAGCATGAGAAAGAAAGACACAAACATAAGAACGGCCAGACTGGGTCAGACCAAAGGTCCATCTAGCCCAGTATCCTGTCTGCCGACAGTGGCCAATGCCAGGTGCCCCAGAGGGAATGAACAGGGAATTATCAAGTAGTAATGCTGAGCTTTAAAACATAAAGAACTGGTCTAGCAGCTAGTATCAGCATTGCACATAATTTGCAAAGAGATGGCTCAGTCACTGATCCAGATAAAGTCATTGCAATAACTCTGCAAAGCAGAATTACAGAGATTCTGGAGGATGATAATTTGGCAAAATTCATTCCAATCTAACTATGCCAAGCGAACCATTCAGAACAGGGCTGGTTTGATTGGCAGGTATTTTCCATGAAAAATATCAAATGAAACAATTTGTGGGGAATTTGAAGAAGCTTGGAAAATTTTATGGAATTTTTCTACAAACTGAACAGAAGCAAAAATGTTTCCTTCTTGTAAAAAGTGTTTCTTTAGTTTCAAATTTAAAATTCTCATTTCATTGCAACTGCTAGGAAAGGGCCTTGTGGGGCTTGGGGCGAGGGCGATAAGTGATGATCTTAAATCATGACGTTCTATCTCAGCCAGATGTATTGTTAGATGCCTGAGCAGACTCGGCCTGAGCCGAATACTCACGTGTTTAATAGAAGTGCGGGGCTGTGTCTCATGCCAGCTGACTCCTGGCTGCTTCTTGCACACTTGTGTGGGTGTGTTTGGGGAGGTGCAGGGTAGGCTCCTGCATGAAGTGAGTTGGTCCTTGTGTGAAGGTGATGGGCTGGGGGAGCAGCCATGCAGGAGCGCTGGGGCAATCGTCATTGCTATTTTCAGAGTGATTTTATTATCAGTGATTATTTATTTCTCTCCAGTGGGCTCATGTCCCTTGACACCTCTTGCAAGCCCTCATCCTAAGCCAGAAGGACTGGGGCAGCTGAAATGGGAATATGTAACCCTTTACACACAAGGTCTTTCCAGAGCCCACTCCCATGTACCGGCTTCACCACTCAGGAATGACAAGCTATTCCTGAAACTGGGGAACCGTCTCATGCTCCAGCGAGTGACCAGCTCCTAGCCAATACAGTCACAGGCAGAGCCAAAATGGATGGATGCAGAATTACCTTGATCCAGACCCCCCCATCTCTGGTTCTCACTAAAAGTGGCACTGATGGGCACCTATCTGCCTAGAGCACCCCAGCTGGTACAGGCACAGGGTGGGATGTAGGAGGCGCTGACACTTCAGAAAAGGCCAGACTCATTCAAAGACCAGAGGGGACCATTCATCAAGTGTGACGTCCTGCAGAGCACAGGCCAGAGACTGTCACCCGCCCAGCGCCGCCGGGAGGGAGCGAATCGTCCCTGCTACGGGAAAGGACATAAGGGAATGAAAAGAGCATGGACCAGCCGCTCCAATGCTCAGGCCACGGCTAGACCTAGTCTAAGCCTTCCCTCAGGCAGCCCCTGCTCTGCTGCGTCTCAGCCTTCTCCTCCTCCCACCCGCTCCCGTAGAGCGCACACCTTCCAGGGGCAACCCGAATCGTCCGCTCAGCGATGTGTCGATCTGCCCCTGACGTCCTGCTTGCCAAGAGCAGTGGGCTGCCGCTCCGCGGTCTCAGCTGGGAGAAAATGATGTTTTGAGCCCCTATGGTTGGGGTGAAAGCCCCTGTGTAATTCAACGCCCGATCCATAGCGGTTACAAGCCTCTTTCAGCCCCTGCTGGGGAGCTTTGGCACAAGCTGCAAAACGTGCTTCTGGCTCTGCCGGTCTCGCATTTAGTCCCTGGAGTGTTGGCCAATATGGCGGCCATCCGTGACCCACGTGCTTGGGTGAGCGTGTGTGTGTGTGTGTTTCTGTTGATGCCCCCTCAGCCCCCGCTGTTCCCTCGGCTCATGGCTCTCCCTGGGAGCGCGTTCCTGCCAGCTAATGCAAACAGGCCTGCTTTTCGTTGATGACTATTGCTCCTCTCACGACATCCTTAGTCAGCCTCCCCGGAGATGTCCCTTCCTTATTTGCTCGGCTTGGGCACCAAGACCTTGGGTTCTGCACGGCATGGCGGCAGGCTGAATGCCTGCCCATGCAGGGGCTTGTCCGTGGGCTTCTTTAAAAAGAAAACCTGGCTAAGTTCCTGGAAGTCAGGTCCATCAGTGGCTATTAGCCATGATGGTCTGGGTCCAATCCATGCTCCGGGTGTCTCTACACCTCTGACTGTCTCATTGCCCTAGGCTGTGTAATGCCCCTCAAGCTAGATGGCCCATGGGCTGCCCCAGCTATTACGTGGCTATTCTGGGGCGAGCATTATGCGCATCCCTGAGCCGTTCCATGCTGCCTTGGCGTCTCTGGGATGGGGCCTCCTGTGGGTTAACGTGAGTTACACACCCACCTGTTCGCCTGGTGCAGAGACGGCCCAGCCAGCCATTGTGTTTGTAATGCCTGGTGGCCCAGCGGTGCCCGGGCAGCTCGAGTGCCCGCGGTGGGAGTGGTAGAGGGATCACATACGACGTGCCTCAGGCAGGGCGGGGTGTGTGTGAGACACAGGCGGTCGGTGGACTATAAAGTTGTGATGGTGGGAAACTGATGTTGTAACCCACCCCCGCCCCCGTGCCATGGCCTCACCCACCCACCATGCCCTCAGGCAGGCCCCTGGCAGAGTCACTACCCAACTGGGCAGGGTCTGGGTGTCCTGTGATGTGTGTTCGCACCTGCCCCCTCCCCTCCGGGGCTGATACAGTGCAGGCATTGGCAGGGCTGACTTCAGTGTGACACTTAATGCAAATTAGCTAATGGGATAATTTGCATATGCAGTTATTAGTAATCGTCTTGCTTCAGTCAGGACCCTGGCATGTAGCGTGGGTAGGTATTGGGGGGGAGGGGACAGCTATAAATGGCTTCTGCAAACACACGGGGGATGAGTTCGGTGCTTGGGGCGGGGGGGGAGGGGAGCCAGGGCTGCTGCAGATGGGGCTGGTGCGGGACCCTGGGGCAGAGGGAAGGGTATCAGCCGCTGCTGGCTCCCATAGCAACGCATGGGCCTGAGCACCTTGCCCCAGCCCAACCCAGCTGGCCTGTGCCCCGCCGAAGCCTGGACCCCCCCCCCACCCTATCACTGCTGCCCCACGGGGCACTGACACACCCTAACCAATGGTCCCAGCCCAGGGGCCACTGATTGCCCCCCCATCATCTCCACCCGTAGGGCACTGCCCCGCCACTGGCTCCGCCCATGAGGCACTAATTCACCCCAATGCCTGGTCCAGATGGCGCTGACACCCTGGAGTACTGACCCCGCCCAACACACCCTCCTGCCTGTGGGGCACTGCCCCCCCCCCACAGGCCACATGGCCCTGACCCCACCATCAGTCCTCTACATGGGGCACTCCTCCCATCCACCTCACCCCATGGGGCAATGCCCCCCGATTCCCCCCT
Source organism: Trachemys scripta elegans (assembly GCF_013100865.1). NCBI lineage: Eukaryota > Metazoa > Chordata > Testudines > Emydidae > Trachemys > Trachemys scripta. The sequence continues at coordinate 124,256,633 of NC_048304.1, read as the reverse complement.
TGCTTTGCTACACCACAGGCAGCAGGGGCAGGCCAGCGGGGAGGGGTAGCACTCCCTGGTGCCAGCCAGGATTAATTTCACACCCATGCCTGCTGCACACGAATCAAGCGGCCGGTAGAGGTGACATTTGTCTGGGCGTGATGGCTCGTCATGCGGGTCATTCCCCCGCCCCCCCGCTCATCCCCCCCCCCCCCCGAGTGGTGCAGCTGTGAAGTCGTTTAAGCAGTTCACCTGGAAGAGCTGGAGCTGGGAGCAGCTGCGCAGGGGATTTTTTCCCCCCCTCTACTTTAAGGGTGCATGTGTTGCGGGGGTTTGGGGGAACCACACACAACATCCTTTGCCTTGGCCCAGCCCCATCTGTGCAGCGCATCTGGCCACACTGCACTCTCCCCCCCCTCCCAAGCCATGGCTCGGCTCCCACCCAGCACTGGAGCGGGGGCCTGGGGGCGCCGAGCAGGTCATCAGGCTTTTCAGACTCCATTAGGGCAGCTGGTGGACGGGGCCGGGGGGGGGGGGGGGGGGGGGGGTGTGCTGGGGGCGCCGGGCTGGGCCTTCGGATCTCCTGGTCGCTCTCTGTTCTCTGCCTTAATTGGAACCCGGCGAGACCAGGCGAAATCGCATTAGCGCCGGGCCCCGGCGCGGGGAGCCATCCATCTTTTTTTATTACAGCGTAATGGGGCTGCTCGGGAGGCGCCGTTCGATTTGTCACAGGCCTCGTTCCCTGATAACGGGCATTTGTCATCACTTTCTGCCCGCGTTAATGTCATCAGCGGCGCGCTGACAGCTGGGCCCGGCGAGGGAGCCCCCACGACAGAGCACATCCGTCAACCTAATATTTCCATGGCTGTGGGGCCCGACGGGCCGCACACATGCAGGCAAGAGCTTAGGAGGGGGAGAGGCGGGGAAAAAAAAAAAAAAACCCGCCGGTGTCATTAATTAAAACGTTTGCGCGGGCGGGTCTGTCGGGCCCCACGGAGGGTCTCCCCCTTGCCTGGGCGCGTCTGGCCTTTTAACAGGGACCGGAGCCGTTCCTGAAACCCATTTAAAAGCAATGTGGGGCCGGGGACTCCGCGGCAAAGGCAGTCGACAGGTCGCTGGTAATAAGGGAGAGCGGGCGTGTGGCAGCCACAAGGCCAGGAGGAGGATCTGGCCTGGCCCCATGGCGCCCGGGGGGGCGTTTGCTCCTCCTCAGACCCACGTGGAGCTGGAAATCGTGGTCTTTGCCTGAGGGCCCCACTTTTGCCAACCTCAGCTCCAGGCACCATTGCTAATGGAAACCCCCCCCAGCCCCGGCACAGTGGGTGACGCGCGTGGTGTGTCTGCCCCCGCAGGGTCAGGGGCAGGCTCGGGCTAAATCGCCAGTGAAACGATTGTGTAGTCGTGTCAGCAGCTTGCAGCTGGTGGCAGGCTCGGCTCAGCAGGGTCCTGTGCTAAAACCGGAACAGTGGGGGGCTGTGGGTTGGGCTTGAGGGGCAGAGCTGGGGGTATGGGGAATGCAGGGCTGGGATAGCAGGGGGCACCAGCATTGCTGGGGGGGCGAGGAGGGCACCCCTGGAGGTTGTGACTGAAGCCCACTGGCAGAGCTGGGTGTATAAGTGAGCAGGGATGGTGGGGCGCACACGGCTGGGTTAGGAGGGGGCTGCGAGTCGGGAGTGAGGGGCACCGGCAGAGCTCTGAGAGGGGAAGCCAAGGCTGGGATAGTGGAGATGGGGATGGGGGTGGCCTGTAGGATGTGATTGAGGGCCATTGGCAGGAGGTGAGGGGGAGCCAGCCCAGGGTTGGACGAGCAGGGGGCTGCAGGACAGGCAGACCTATCCTGTTTTGGGGTGCTGGTGATCCCCCTTTGCGCACTGAGAGGGCAGCGCTGGGGATACGGCCTTGTGGGGGAGCAGAACTGTGATGCCCCTTCCACCCGCTTCGGCCCCACCCCTGCTTCCACAGGGCCCTTCCCGCTGCTGGGCCCCTCACCCACCAGGAAAACACCGTAACGGCCCATGCCAGCCTGCCCCCCGTTCCTCCGTTGCTGGCTCTTCTGCCAACCAGCGGGGAGGGCGGCGTGACGGAGAGCAGTGAGAGGGGATGCCTGTTGCCCATGCCAACCCCAATCCCTATCCCCCCACCCCAAGCTGCCTCACCCCCCCCCCCCCCCCCCGGGACCTGCAGGGGACACCATGGGGCTAGGGGAGCACAGGGCTGCTCTCGCCCCTTTTCCGGCGGGGATCCAGGCACACACAAGACTGGCCTAAGACAGCACAGGCCCCCTGCCTGCCCCGTTTCAGGGACACCCTTCGCTGCGGAGGGTGGAGCAGGACCAGGGGCCGCTGGGTACCACACCGGCAGGTTTCCCTGCCCTGGTGTGTGTTTCATTTAAATGAAAACAAGTTGGTTGGTTTTTCGCCTGGAGCCCCCCGAGCTGGGCGCTTTGCCCCCTGCCTGAGAAACACCCACAGAAACTGACCGTAGGCAGAGAACGAAACTCCGCCCCTGGCCTAAGGGCTCCTCGTGCAACACGTGAACAAGCTGCCTTCAGTGCCAGCAGGGCCGGCTCCAGGCACCAGCTTCTCAAGCCGGTGCTTGGGGCGGCCGCTCCGGAGAGGGGCGGCACGGCCAGGTATTCGGCGGCTATTCGGCGACAGTCCCTCACTCCCATTTTTTTGGCTGCTTGGGGCGGCCAAAACCCTGGAGCCGGCCCTGAGTGGCAGGGGGCGGCGGGGTCTTGGAATCGGCCCCTGAGCCTCGCAGGCAAAGCCTGTTTTTCAAATGCCTGGCGGGCCTGCTCTCTGCCCAGGGCCGGCCCCCAACAGGGCCTGCTCTCTGCCCAGGGCCTGCTCTCTGCCCAGGGCCGGCTCTCTGCCCAGGGCCAGCCCCCAACAGGGCCTGCTCTCTGCCCAGGGCCGGCCCTAACTTTTTAGCTGCCCCCAAGCAAAACAAAACAAACAAACAAACAAAAAGCGCCACTCCGCCAAAACAACCCCCCCAAAGCGCCGCCCAGCCCCACTGAAACAACCGCCCCCTCGCGCTGCCCTGCCCCGCTGAAACAACCCCCCCCCCCAGCGCCCCCCCCCCCCCCCGAAACAACCCCCCCCTCGAGTGCCGCCCTGTCCCGCCAAAGCAACCCCCCCGCCCCGAGCGCCGCCCTGCCCCGCCAAAACAACCCCCCCCGCCCCAAGCACCGCCCCGCCATGCTGAAACACACAAAAAAGTGTCTGGTTTTCGACTGGACTTGCTGGTCGAAAAGGGAACCTGGTAATGTCCGGTCAGATCTACTGACCGCACACTAAAAAGCCGGTTACCGCGGGCTGGCGGGGGGAGGCTCCCATGGGAGCCTGTGCACCAGCTCGGGCCATGGGCCACCCCTTTGAGGAGCAGGGTTTGCAGGGCTGCAGCGGAGGGGAGAGCGCAGGGGTAAGGGGCTCCCAGCGGGCATGGAACGTGCCCCAGGAGGGAAGGAAGACAAGCGGGCAGGGAAGGGGGCTGCCGGGCTGGAGGGCTGCAGCCTAGCTCGCCAGTGGGGCTGCCTGGCTGCTCCCCTGCGGCCGCAGCGCTCTTCTGACCTGCACTGCCAGGGGGCTGCTGGAGCTGGGGTTTGCAAGTCCCGTGGGGCTGCTCACACTGGAGTTGAGGGGGGAGAGCAGAGAGCAACGGAGGAGAGAGGAGTGAGTGGGGAGCAAGACCTGGGGAGAAGGGGGGGGGTCAAGGGCGGGGCCTCAGAGAAGAGGCGGGGCCTCAGGAGAAGAGGTGGGTCAAGGGCGGGGCTTTGGGAAAAGAGGCGGAGCATGGGGCAGGGCTTCAGGGGAAGAGGCGGGGCCTCAGGAGAAGAGGTGGGTCAAGGGCGGGGCTTTGGGAAAAGAGGCGGAGCAGGGGCAGGACCGCAGGGGGACGAGGTGGGATGGGCTGGGTGGGTCCGATTTTCAGACATTAGAAAGTTGGCCTCCTTAGCCGGGCCTGACACCCCAGTCGGAAGTGCTGAGAACCGTGAGCAGCCCTGTTGCTGACAGCAGAACTGCTCTGCTCCCCCCTCGGCTCAGGCCGCACTCAGGCCCCCCACCTGCTTGCCGGGTTATAAAGGACAAAACTCGCTAGCAGCTGCCTCCTGCCCAACCCGGTGCCCAGGGCTGAGGCTCCTGCTGGCGTGAGCCGTATGGCGCCGGGTTAGGGACAGAGGCAGCCAGCGCCCCCCGTGTGGGTGTTGGAGGGGGTATTGGGAACTGGCTAGCGGGGCATGGACGCCGCTAGCGGGGCTGGAGGCTGCAGCCCTGGGTACCCTGGGGCGGCTGATCACGCAATCGTCAGGGCCTGGGGTAAAGTCAAAGGGCCAGAGAACAAGCGAGAGCTCCCGGCGCCCCTTCCCCTGCCCCAAATCCCTTTCCTTAGCAGCTGCCTCCGTGGGGCAGGGCTTGCCACCCCCCCAGTTTGATTACAGACCCGCATGCTGCCTGGGGAACCCATTCTGCCAGTTTGTGCTAGGGCAGCAATTCGCCAGGTGCCCAGCACCCCTGGACCCGGCCTAGGCTGGGGTAGCCGGGCGGGCCAGGCCAGAGGGCGCAGACTCAGCCCGTAACTCGGATCCCTCCGCTGGGAGCCACTGGTAGTGGGAGAAAGGGGCACAGCCCGAGAGCAGGACGGAGCTGAGCAGCCCTGCCTGGCCAAAGTGTTTGTTCCCACAAGGCCCAGCCGTTTCCTGTGCAACACACACGCAGCCTGACGCCACCGCGCTGCCGCCCTCAGCATGCAGCAGCCACACAGCGCGGGGAGCGGGCGAAGGCAAACCGCCGTGGGGCAGAACGTGGAGCAGCAGGTTTCCCCAGCGGCCGTCCGTCCCCACGGGAGACGAAGGTGCAGCGAGGGACCCCAGGCCCTGAAAGCAGCAGAGCACAGACCCCCCCCATCTCCTCCCTGGCAGGGGTAAGCAGCTCTCCCCTGCCCAGCAAGTGGGAGGTGAGACCTTCCTCTGCTGTAAGCCTTGGGGCTGGGTGGGGACGCGCAAGCACTGAAGAGATCAAAGTGGTCTGATCAGCTCTCGTTCTCACCCGAGGAAATCGGGAGCCAAGCTAATGGTGTGAAAGCTCTGCCAGCGAGCCCAGAATTAGGCCTGTTCCCTGCTGCCCATCTCTTCCCGCCACACGCCCACTCACGGCCAAAAGGGCCCCTGCTCTGTCACATGGCCCGGACCAAGGAACTCAGCCCGCAGCGCTCCAGCCCCAGAAATTAGTGATTTAAAAAAATAATAGGATTGTACAACATTCTCTAAGGCCAAATTCTCCCCTCCACCCCTGCAGGGAACTCCAGTGAATCCAGGTTATTAGGGTCATTTAACATGCATGATATGCAGAACCTGAAGGCCAAATAAGGTCAGAGCCCCGGGGCACCGGGTTATGCAGTACAAACATACAGGGCAACCCTTGCAAAAGCGCCTAAGGGCCATGGAGGCACCTAGTTCCCAACCGAAATACCTTTCGAAATCCGGCCCCATGTCACGCCCCATTGAATGTCAGTGAGATTTGGACTCCTAAGTCACTTTTGAAAATATCACACATAGTAAGTTATTATTATTATTTATCGTTACCTGGGAGCCCCAGATGTGACCCAGAACCTCCCTGCGCTAGGCGCTGTACGAACAGAACAAACCGATGGTCCCTGCCCCAAACTGCTCACAACCTAAATATAAGCCAAGAGACAACAGTTGTCTACAGACAGCTGTGGGGGGGAGGGGTGTTAACAATGGAACAATGAGGCAATAAAACAGTTTGCAGGGTGCCCCCAAGGGATGGGTTTGGCCTGATATGAAATACACCTCTTTAAAACCATGAAGTGGAAGGTTGAAACAAAACAGACAAACTCCCACCTTTGGGGAAAGTGTCTGGGATGCATCTGGATTTTTAACCAGAAGAGACTGGTTCCAAACCAGGGTACCCCTGGGGAGAATTCTGCGCCACTGTGCAGGTGCAGAATTCACATCTGGCACAGAAAAAAATGTTCTGCAGAAAATACATTTTGCCTGAGAAATGCTGTAGTTCCACTTTCACCCACCAGAGGCCGCCGTGGGGCCAGCATAGCCAGCAGCCAGTTCTGTGCATCACCGCACCCTGCCTGCGGAGCCAGATTAGGCCAGAGTGGGGTACACAGGGCTGCTGGGGGGTCCCAGACTTGGGTTCAGAAGGGCTAGTGGTGGGGGGATAGACTGGGGTATGGGCTCAGGAGCTAGTGGGGTGACAGCACTGAGCCAGGGGCTGAAGTGGAGGGGGGGGGGCTATAGGACCACAGAGGGTGGGAGTGTGCAGGGACACATGGGGATGGGGCAGTGCAGGGACACATGGGGACAGGGAAAGATGCACCTGACTGAACGGGAGAGGCTGGGGTCAGCCAGTATCTGCATGGGGGGGGCTCCCCAACTCCCTAACAATCCCTCCCCTCCACCCCCCAAAAAACCTCTTCCATACTTTTCCCACCCACACCCAACCACCCTCCAGGTTCACTCCCAGGCTCCTTCCCTCTCCCGCAGTCCTCTATTACCGCAGGCTTCCCCAAGCCTTTTCACTGCTTCTGAGGGGTGCAGGAAATACGTTTCTGTATTGTAGTTTAAATGAATTATTATTCAAAGGTCTGTATTAATATGCCTAGTAAGGAATCTATTTGTCAAAACACATTTCCTGAATTTTTTTTGTTTGTTTGTTTGTTTGTTTGGTCTGTATTGTCACAGATGTACTTGCTGACAGATATTTTTAAATAAATTACCAAAATAATTGAAACCGGCATGATTATATTGTATTATTTTGACAAATAAAATAAGCAGAATTTTGCAGAATGTTAAAATATTGTGCGCAGAATTTTTAACGTTTTGGCGCAGAATTCGCCCAGGAGTAACAGGGGAGCAGAGCTGTGAAACTGAAGCAACAAACTCAAACAGTTCAGACTAGCATCCCAGGTCAAGGGCAGCTGGGGCGTTTTTTAAGTTTAAAATATACAGAGCCAAGCTGCGCTCTCTGGCTGTCCCACAACCCGCTGGCCTTCAGGGCGAGCCTTGATCCGTGGTGTTTCTGATGGAAAAGCCCGGATAGAGACCCTTGTGCAGTTCGTCTGTGGAAAGCCACAGCACACGTTTCCATCATCAGTGGTGTCTGGCAGTCCCGTTCGGGAAGCTCGCCCCATGTCCAAACTGGGCACTGCCATTAAAACACAGGAATTCCCTGGCAACATCCCCCCTCCCAAGAAGGCATTTCTTCCCAGTGGCTGAGCACTTTTCAAATGATTTATAAGGGGCCCTCGAAGCCAGAGCAATACCGATATTCATAAATCGAAAGGCAATCGCGCTTGGCGTTATCAGGAAAGTCAGTTCGTTATGGGGTGGGGGCAGGGAGCGATTGCCATTTGCAGCCCCCCTGCCCTGCTTTCTGAGTGGCGTGCTAACGAGCCGCACCACACACACACGCGCACACACACACACACACACACACGCCGGTTTCTGCCTCTCCCCTCTCTGCCGAGTCTGTGGAGACAGCAAGTGCGGAAAATCCCCAGACAGGGAGTGTAAATGCTTGTTCTTTGTAAATGAAGAACATAATTAACATTAAATTAAGGTAATACAAATGAAGACAACACAGTGCCTGACAGGATGAGTGTTTGGGGAGGCAATAGGGAGAAGTGATTCATATTTTTAATTTACTGTACAAATAGACTATCAGGGCTGGGGGGAAAAGGGCCATCTAAGCAGAGAAGGGATTTTTTTCCCCCACTGTTGTTTTGCTGTGCTTTAAGCACACAATGACTATTAAAGTCAACTGCCCATATAATAGGACATCTCCTACATGACTGAGCTCGAAGAGGCAGCTTGCTGTAGCAATAAATTCTTTTAGTGCCGTCTGCTGGTACACAACCTTGGGCGGGCAGCTAGACTCCACCATGTAAACACCCTCTGCCACGCAAGGAATTCAGAGAGTCCAAGGCCAGAAGGGACCGTTGTGATCATCTCATCTGACCTCCTGTAGAACACAGGCCAGAGAACTTGCCCAAAATAATTCCTAGAGCATATCTATTTCATGTCTATTTCAGGGCAGCCGAGCCCCTTCTCGGAGTTGACCCGTGGCCTGTGTCGGGCGAGTGTCCACGCTAGAGCTGGACAGGAAAAGGCAATTATTTCTCAGAGGGAATTAAAAATGGTTTCCTTAAAAAATGTTCAGATTTTTATCGAAAAGCCAAAATAAATAACTAGTCAGTTTTCAAAAACCATTGTTGGGAAAAAATAGTTGGTTTTCAAAGACCAAAATGTGTTTTATTTTGTTTTTAACTGAAAATAGGAGATTTCGGGCTTTTTGCCCATGAACCAAAAATTTTAACCAAAATGAATATTTTGCACAAAAGATTTCATTTTGGTCAAAAAAAGCCTTTTTTTGTTTTGTTTTTTTAAAAAAAAATGTCTTGCAAAATATGTCAACCTATCCTAGTCATCGCAGCTAGGGAACAAGGAGAAGATGCCCCCTCCCATAGGGTCATCGCAGAGGAGACAGTTTAGCTGTCATATATATTAGAGAGATTGGGATTGATATTGCAGGACACAGACAGACCCTAGGACATATGGAATCACAGACCTTCTTAAAAATCAGGTGTGTTTGAATCTGTAACTATTTTCTTGAATAAACAGGCTTCCACCCTGCTTCAGTCCCAGCTTTGTCCCACTTGTTTACCACCTCCTGCCTGGAACTGCATACAGCACACAGAGATGCCTAGTGGCAGTTACTGTGCAATGGCCAGTACGCTGCGTTGTGCAAAGTAACGAGAGTCCAGCTGCGTCTGTCACATCAAGCCGTTTATAAGAGTCAGTCTAAGTTAAAAGAACGGGGCGAAGGGGTCTGAAAAGCCTGCGACAAGCACTGGTTGGCATGACAACAAGCGGAAAGAGTCTAGCAACAGGAGGAAATTTTTATAGCTGAAATCACCTAAATGTGATTCGATTGATTAATGGTACTGGGATGAGGTTGTCGTCCCTTCCTGACCATTGCTTACCAGGGGTCACTAAGGGGACTGCCAGACGCGAGCTCCCCAGGCCTGGCTGCCAATCCTCTCCATCTCCTGAGATGCTGGGACCCATCATGACACCGCTGGGCCTTCATCATCCTGATCCCGACCAGACAGGGCCAGAGAGGGTGACCCAGGAGCCATCACCACCTCCACCGGCATTGGCTAAACCCTGAACTCCACCCAGGCTGTGAGCTCTGGGTTCTGCTGTCACCCCCTCCCTGGCATGGCATTTTCCTTCCCCAGCTCATTTCTCCTCTTTCCTCGCTCTCCCCTTTTGCTTCCTGCCTGTTGAGAGTCTGGTTGAGCCAGCCAAGCCCACTCCATCTTTTGCAACACTGCCGTGAGCCCGGGACCAGAAAGGCAGCCAAAAGCTACGTCCTAAACAGCCCCATGCGGCCACAAATTTGCCAGGTGATCAGACAACGTGCTGGGCCATGTTGCTCCAGCACTGAGGCTCCAAGCGAGCGTCAGCACGAGAGCCGGAAGCTGCATTTTCTCCCTGTGCTGTTCGTTTCGCTCCCCCTTTGTCCTGGTTTTGTCTGAAAGAAAACAGGATCCGACTCCTCCGGCAGCAGCTCCGGCCTAGCACAACTGATTTCTCTTCTTCCGCTCCACAAAGGAAGAAGCTTTAATATGAGCTTTAATGCCACCTGATGGACCGAGAAGAGGTGGGTGAGGCGATATCTTCTATTGGACCAACATCTGTTGGGGAAAGAGACAAGGGTTTTGAAGGAGAACTCTCCGCAGACTCTTTTGCCAGCAGCAGCTGGCCCAGTAAACGATGTTACCTCACCCACCCTGCCTCTCTCATATCCTGGGACCAACACGGCTACAACACCTAAAAGACTGTCAAACAAGCTCTCTACAGCTACAGAGAAAGGTTGTATATTACCACCAATGCCACGTCAATCTCCAGTGCGCACACACACTTACTGGCCTCTCCTGGTTTAGCCGGCCAAGCCCTTCACTCCATGGTGCAAATCGGTGGCGAACCAGCTTCCTTCAAGAGAAGCAGGGCATGGCAAGTAGCCAGGTGCTTAGATAGTGGTTTGTTCGCCATCTAGTGGTGTGTCTAATTCCAGTACTACTTAGCTCAGGGACTCACCTGTCTAACAAGACCCTGCAGAATTCCTAAGAGGAAATATTGACAGAGAGCGAAAAATAAAACCGGGGCCGTGTTAGCAGTTTACCAGGTTTCCTCTCTGTCCTTGCAACAAACAATTCTCATGTGTTAACTATATCAGTGGAAACCTCAGGACATGGGAATTTTAAAGCAAGACAGACAGCAGGGAACAATCTTGCACTGGCTACCAAGGTGGATGGAATAATTTTTTTCCGGTGCCTGCTTCTATGCACCTCCTGATTTTCAAGGGTGCTCCGCACCCCCTGCTCCTCTTGAATTCAACAGGAGCATCAGAAAGTCACCCCCCAAGTTCTTGGTGCTCTGGCATATTGTGCAGTATCCTGGCCTGTACATACACACAGCAGAGGCTGTGCTCTTTAGTATTGTACACGGAATTGACCCCAAAGCTGGTGTCATAGTTCAGGGACAGATAATAGGGTAGATGGAAATATGTATAAAGAAGAGGAATTTAGATGCTCGTCAACCTGGGCCATTCTCGCATAGGACCGGATAACTCAGTGGGCATCATCAGGCTTAATTCCATTGAAGTCAACGAGCAGAGGGTCTAACCAAGACATCTTAGCCACTCTGCATTAAACAACCGACCCCCCTTGGAGCACTGGGCGTGAGATGCCCACTTAGAACAGAGACGTTCCCGTAATGAGAAGACATACGTATATCAGCCGTCCCACCTGCGACGTTTCCATAGCCAGCATGCGAATACCGAGTTGCGTATCTCATACCAGGACTGGCGACACTTCACAATGAATGGTGCAGAACATTAAGTTATTTGACGTACGATTAATCGATGTAAAGGCCAGAAGGGACCACACGGTGACCTCATCTGACTGCCTGTGTAGCACTAGCCGGAGAATTTCATCATGACCGAAGCAAATCTTCCAGAGAAGCATCCAATCCACCCCTTCCCTTGGGACTTACCCTCACCATTCAACATTTCTGCCTTATTTCCAAGTTGAATTAACCTTGCTTTAACTTCCGGCTGTTGGTTCATGTTCTATCTTTCACCACTAAGTTAAAGAATCCTTTAGTACCTGGTATTTTCACCTCATCAAGATACTAATACACTGTAACCAAGTCACCTCTTGATCTTCTTTTTGATAAAAAGATTGAACTCTTTAAGTCTCCCCTGCAAGGAATTCTTCTAGCCTTCGAATAATTTTTGTGGCTCTTCTCTGCACTGTCTCCAATTTCTCCACATCCTTCTAACGTTGCGGACACCAGAACTGGACACAGGATTCCAGTTTCCGGCTCTAAAGAAAATGTTGCGTTTTCTTCTAATTGTCGACGTGCGTCTCAGATATATTCCCGATCAAAATGAAAAATGTTCAGCCTGGAGTTGGATTGTGCATAGCTGTCATCTGCACTATGTTTGGTTAGTTAAATGCATCACGGGGCATGATTTCTGTTCCCTGATTGGCTGGTTTATATCAGAAGTCATCACAAGGTGAATTGCAAAATAGTGACTGCACATTTTACAGTTGATTGTGCAATGGGAAATTAGCATCTGATGAATACTTGATCATTGGAGCTTGAAATCGGCGGTTTGTTTGTGATACCCAAGAGGCTGAATGCTCATGAGAAGCAAACAGCAACTGAATCCAATTCACTTTTCAATTCAATGACTAGTTGGAAATAATTTGTCTACCATTTCCTCACTTCTCAGAGCACTCCAGTTCCTCCTCCTCTTCCGCTGCTCCTCAGCCAGAAAGCAGACGCAACATGATGTGTTTCATTGACCCTAAATGCTGGAGAAGTGGCTCACCCGGTCTGGGTAAACAGCCTGCCCGGTGGATTCCCAGGCCTTTACAGGTGAGAGCGATGCCATTCCATGGGCCCTGTACCCTGGTCTTCTGCTCCGGCATGGCGGCTGAATGAGTCGCTCGCCCCTCAATGATGTTTTAACGGCGTGCGGTGCCCTGCTCGTGTGTGAAGATGTCAAGGTTTTCCAACACGAGTAGTGATTTGGGGGAGGCTCAACTTAAGACCTCTCAAGGGGCCTGATTTTCACAGGGCAAAGGCTCGGCATCTTCTGGGAATCAGGGCCTAGTGTCAGGAGTCACTTGACAAAGCCTTGCCCGCGTTCTGCACAACTCCGAGCCTCATTGTCAGGCGCATCCCTGCCAGGCCTGCTTCTGAGCTTGCCAGGGACTCTCCTGGCAAAGAGGGACCAATTCTCCAGTCCAATCCCCCATTGCACCCAGGGGAGGGGGAAACTGGGAAACCCCGTGGGTCGCCCCCTAACCAGTTTTCCTCTCAAGAGGCAGGGTTTGGAGTGGACACGGATCCTGAGCGCCACTGGGGAAAGAAGTCCCCAGAAGAACAGGTCCTATCCCCTTGCAGGGCAGGGACAGCTCAGGGCTTGGTGAGGGAGGAGAAAGAGCCACATTGTAGAACCATTGCTCGTCCCCCCCGGCGTCACCAACCCTCAAAGCTCAAAAATCCTGAGCCAAACCCCTCAAAATCACAAGCTTGGCCCCAAAAATCATGAGCCTTTTTTGCCGCTATTTTGCTTTGAGTCATACAAGAAGCACCCTGGGATTTTTCATGACCCGAAGTGACTTTCCATCTCGTCCGAGAGCCAACACTGCAGTAGCTCCCCATGGCACCCTCTCCGCTGAGTCACCACTGCAAGGATCTCCCATCCACAGCGGGAGCAGGCCTTATGCTGCTTAGCTGGGAAAACATAGATCAGACACATAGATGGCAGCTAGCTTGCATCTACCACCCCTTGCCCGGGACCTTCCCAGGGGGTTAATTCCAGCCTGCAGAGGCCCCGCCGCTGCCCTAAACTGCAGCGCGTCAGACACGCGCCGGCAAAAATAAATAAAAGAATAAATAAATACAAGCGGCAAAGAGGCCTGAAATGATACTGTCGTTTGCCGGGAATGAGAGACGCAAGTGTAATTTAGGTTTTGATATTATGAAAGTCTCGCTGCTCTAAAACAGCAGGGCACTCGGTGGCTCATTAATAAAGGATAAACTTGGAGTCTATTTACAATGCACTTTTTTGGGTTATTTACACGCCATTATACATATGTAATGCTGCACATATTTACCGCTCTGGTCTGCGGTGGAGCGGAGCTGAGGCGGAGGGAGACGCCGCTGGTACGGCTCTGGTTTGCCCCCCTTCCCCTGCACGCCCCCTCTTTGACTGAGGGCGTTTACAGACGGAAGTTGGCATGCTTTGAGCTGCAGGGAAATCAGTGGCAAGGGCTCCTGACCTGACTTCTGACACGGGATGTGACGGGAGAGTCGCCACATGGGATGCGGGAGCAGGATGCAACCGTCTACGCTAATCAACAGATCCCAGCACACCTCTTCTGCGGCCCATCACCCTGATCCCGATCCCCATGACACTAGCATCAATCCCAAAGTCACTCTTGACCTTAATGGAGTTATTCTGGATTCACACCAGTGTGACCGAGGGCTGATTCCGGGCCCTTGGGACCCCAGCATTCACATCCAGTGCAATAACAACAGTGTGAGAAAGCACTGGCCAGTAGGTGTCGCTGTGCCACACACGCAGGCGCTGGGCAGACTCCGATCCCGGGATGGTGTGGTGCTCCTGCCAGCTGGAGCGCAAGAGGATTCACTCCTAGAGCTGAGCACACGCAGAACCAAGTACGTGCAAATATTCTAGCTAGTCAAACCCACCGATTCACTTCTCAGTACGCTCTGTGACCTACTCTCGCACGGTGCAGCAGGTGATCGGATTTGAACGCACATGGAAAGTGACCACTTGTGCAAAGATTTCCAATTGTTTGCACCACAGATTCACTGGACAATTACAAAGCTCCCAGCTCGTGAGCAACGTCCTGTTTTGAAAACTTTAGGCTGTGTCTGCACTACAGCGCCTCTGACAGCGTAAGTCCTTGTGCAGACACAGCGTACGCCGACAGAAGGGGGTTTTCTAGTGGTGTAGGAACTGCACCTCCCCGAACTACGTTAGCTCGGCTGATGGCGTAGCTGCTTCCACGCCGGGGCTGTCACCAGCAGGACATGTGTTTTTCACACCTCTGACCCACATAGCTATGCCAGTATATGCTTTAAGACAGTGGTCCCCAAACTTTTTCATTCTTTTCCCCTGCTTACCTGGTCCGTGCCCCCCAGAAAGCTGCAGTCGGAAGCAGGAGCTGGGAGTGGGGTCAGAGGCATCGTCAGGAGCTGGGGCTGGGAACTGTGGCTGGGGCCAGAGCAGAGCAGGGGGCAGAGCAGGGTGGAGTAGTGCTCCCTCCCTGCCCTCCGTGGGGGCTGGCCTGGGCCACATTGCACCCTGTGAACATTCCTCCGCACCCCTCTAGGGGGACACACCCCACAGTTTCGGGACCACACTCTAAAAATAGGGCTAATTAGTTGCAAAAAATAATTCAGCTGGTTTCTGTCTTGGCAGTATAGGGCCTATGACACACAGCAGATCAGTGAACCATTTGCTGTGCTGCCCTTCACACTTTTCACAAGCAGGAAAAAAACCCACCCAACTACTGCAGACAAAATGCTGCAATTTCACTACAAACCTCATAACTCTCCCCGTTTCGTTAGCACAAAGCGGCGCTAGCTGCGGGTTAAACTGAACAAGTGGAACTTCATTCCACCCTGTGCACGGCTTGGCCCGTGTGGCTCTGTTGCTTCCAGCCCAAGTCCCCCCGAACCCAGATTTTCTGGCATCCCGCCAATACCAGCCCCTCCAGGGACCATGGGCCCTCTGGCCGCCTCGCATGATGCTACACCCTACTAGACCTCTTTAGTCCCCTCCTGCTGGGGGCTCTCTAATGGCTGGAGCCTCATGGGCTGCCCGGTTGTCTCCAGGGCCTGCTTTCTCTGATTGTCGGCCGTCTCCTTTCAGTCGTATCTCCGTCCTTCTGGCAGCAACAGGTCTCCCCTCAGAGGTAGCAGGGTCTCGGTTCTTCGTCCCCTCAGGGCCTGTGCCTCATCGTTCGGCACCCCTGCCATGGGGGATCCCCGTGTGCCAGAAATGAGCCACAAGACCCAGCCTCACGTCCCAGTCTCTTAGACGCTGTCACAGCTGGTTCCACCTTCCCCTTACTCTGGGGGTTTGCTGGGTGGAGGTGTGGTGGTCAAACCCCCATTTGGGCGGAATCAAATTCCTTGAATTCTTTCAAGGCAAACTGGGATCCGTCGTGGGCAAATCCGGCGTCGGCAATGCCGTGACTCGCAGCGTGGGCCTTGGGTTGGCTAGCCGTTGACTTGCTCCTTGTCTCAGGCACCGCGGCGACCGCCACAGAGTTTGCAAGTCCTGCTTTTCCTTGGAGGTCAGGAAGTCCACTCCTGCCTTTTCCCACCACCAGGTGGGCAGCTTATGTGGTAATAGAGTCTCCTTCTTCTGGTGGTTATCACACGGCCGGCAGGTGTCAAACACGGGGAGCCAGGGGGCCATGGCCCTATCACTTTGAAAAGCGGGAGGGGAACGTCCTTTTTACCAGCCGTAAGGGCAAGCGATGGGGGTGGGGGAGGGGGCAGAGAGGAGTGAGCAGGGGATGGGGTCTTGTGAGAAAGAGGCAGGGGGCAGGGCCTCGGGGAAGAGGCAGTGTGAGGGCAGGGCCTTAGGGAAAGGGGCGGGGCCACAGTTTGGATGCTGGTGACCCCCGCACTTTTAGGGAGCTTTTGCCACTCCTGCGTCAAGCCCTTCTATCAAGGTGCATTCGTTCCTGTTCTTGCGCCCGGCTAGGACAGCTGTCAATACCCAGGAGTGAGGCAGGTATTTTTTGGCCTGAGATCCCTCCGGAACGCGGTGAGGACGCCGGCTCTCTGGCCTCCAAGCATCATTCCATCCCACACACGCAGCTCCTCCGTCATTTGAAAATCTGGTTCTGCTCCTCCTCATACTGGGCTGTTGTCTTCTGCCCTCCCTGCTACTAGCACTCACAGGACAGCCTGACGCTGGATGGCCTTTTCCGTAGCTGCTTTGATTGCCAGCAGCCTCGCTGTTGAAACAGGGGGATTGAATCTGTGTCCTGGTCCCCTGCCTGCAGCTCGCTGAGGCTGGGTCAGGGCCGGCTCTAGGTTTTCTGCTGCCCCAAGCAAAAAAATTTTGGTTGCCCCCCCCCCCACCCCTCCCGCCACTGCACCCTCCTGCCGCCCCAGGCCTGGGTCACTGGTAACTCACTCCCAGGGTGGGTCATTCAGCAGGAATTTTGGATGTGCACAGAACACAGACAGGATTGGTTCCCATATGGTTACAGAACTGCAGTAAAGTGGAACAATTTTCAGCTTGTGTGATTGAAGGATATCTGGATGCAGATTATAAGACTGTCCTACATAAATGAGGAAAAGTTGAGGTGCCTTTATTATTCTTTTGTTCCACTCTTTGTTTCTATGGGGAATTTGCCAATGCACTATCACTGTCTTCCTTTTAAACAAATAAAACTAAAACTTAATAATAATAATAATAATAATAATTAAAAAAAATGGCAATGGCTGTTGAAAATAGCAATTCCAGTCCTAATAACCACTGGGAAGCATTTCTTGCTCAATTTATTCTACTTTTCCTACAGCAAGTTCCAGTGGATCAGTAGATTTGATTTGGGGGAAATGAAGTAACAGCTGCCCAAACTGAGCTTGAGCACTCCTGAATGTTGAGGTGTTCAAATCTGGAAGGCAGGTGCTGGATTCCCTTTCTGAATATTAGCTAAATCTGGAAAGGAAAAGTCAATTTCTGCTTCCATGGCTCAGAAGTGTAAATCCTCCTACGTGCCTGGTACTGTATCTAAAGCTGCCCAGTCTAGTAGAGCCTCCCCTCCCTTACTTTTCATTTTAAATTCTAGTGGGATCCACGTACCTCCCTTGCTAGGCTTCAGATAGAGAGGTGCACTGTCCATTTAGTCCCCCCAATTCTTTCTTTGGGGGAGAGCCCAGGTCTGGGGCGGCAGGAGGTGCGGGTACGGGGGGCAGGGGGAGAAGAGCCCAGGGGTGGGGCGGCAGGAGGTGCGGGTGGATGGAGAGCCCAGGACTGGGGCAGCAGGGGAGTGCAGGTGGGGGCCAGAGCTGGGGTGCCAGGGGGTGTGGGTGCAGGAGTGGGAGAGCCCAGGGGTGGGGCAACACAGGGGTGCGGGGGGAGCCCAGGGCTGGGGCGGGGGGGGGGCGCAAGAACTCGAGCTGGCTCTGTCCCTACCATTCACAGCAAGCTGCAGCATGAGGTTTCAGTTCCCCACTCCTTCCCCCTCCCTTTCCTGTTAATTGCAGCCGAGGGAATGCTGGGAAATGTAGTTCTTTCCCTGCTCCACGGCTGGCTCTATAGGCAGGGAGCTAACCAAGGAACTACAGCTCCCAGCGTCCCCTGTTGGTTCTCAGCTCTCATGCTGGATTCTTGCGCCCCTGCAAATTTGCCGCCCCAAGCACCTGCTTGGTTTGCTGGTGCCTAGAGCCGGCCCTGGGCTGGGTATATGCGCCCTGCTCGGGGCATCATCCAGCACCAGTGATCAGCTTCGCCAGCCTCTGATCTCTGGTGCTGGAGTCGCCTCGCCATGCGCTGCGATGTCTTTGGAGCACCAGGAGGGGTTTTGCCGTGATGGTCTCTAGGGCAGCAGAGGGCACAATGGGAGCACGGCAGATGCCGGGGGGACCTCCAGCCGCTGAGTGCCAGCCTGGCTCCCCGTGTCCCCCCGTGACTCAGCCAGCCAGGGCATCGGTGCGTTTCCCAGCCTGAGGTTGCCAGAAATACCTTTCAAAAGGAAAAAACCAACAGCCCTAAATAGAAGTGATCTGGGTGCTACTAGACAAGGCCCCGGGGCCCCCTCCGTGCCCAGAACAAGGGCAGCAGCAGGGCTTGCCCCATATCCTACCCGGCTTGGCCCAGACCCCACTGGGGGCAGAGAGCAGCTTCTCCAGCCCATTCGGTCCTTGGCATCTCTGTGAGGCCAAGCTAATTCACCAGCTGGGCTGCTCCCGAGGAACCTAACGGGTGTCCTGGCTGCTGTGAGGTGTGGCTGGGCCGGGAGGCAGAGCATGGGGGTGGAGGGGCTGGAAGAGAGGCTGCACCATCCTGACCCCCCTCCACCAGGGGAGAGGGCTGAAACATCCAGGGCCACTCACTCATCAGACTGCCCACTGAGGGCGGGGGGGGGGGAGGGGGGGAGTGAGTGAGTTCATAAAATCATAGAAGATCAGGGTTGGAAGGGACCTCAGGAGGTATCTAGTCCAACCCCAACTAGGGAACCCATTCCAGTGCTTCACCACCCTCCTAGTGAAATAGTGTTTCCTAATATCCAACCTAGACCTCCCCAACTGCAACTTGAGACCATTGCTGCTTGTTCTGTCATCTGCCACCACTGAGAACAGCCGAGCTCCGTCCTCTTTGGAACCCCCCCTTCAGGTAGTTGACAGCAGCTATCAAATCCCCCCTCATTCTTCTCTTCTGTAGACTAAACAATCCCAGTTCCCTCAGCCTCTCCTCATAAGACGATATCCCTTTGGGTCTGCGCTCCAAGGGAGGTGGGCACCGGAGTGCTGGGGCAAGTCCCTTAAGTTGAGTCTTCTCAGAGCTGATCTCAGTTTCTGTGTCTTTCTGCAGCTGGGGGTGGCCCTGCATGTGGGTGTGTTAGAGGAGGCTTAAGAGCCTGGCTCAGCAAGACAGGATAAAGGGGGCCCAGGCTGGCAGAACAGGCAAGCTCAGTGGTATCTCAACACCTCAGGTGGCATCTTGAAGGGGGGCAAGCCATCGCAGGTCCCCACCAGCAAACCCCCTACCTTAGCAAAGCCACTCTAACGGCGCTAGAGGGGCTGGGCCGAGGGCAGACAGCTGTGTCTGGCTGGGCTGCCCCAAGCCAGGACGAGAGGGACCAGAGGGCGACTCGCTCGTATCACACTCACCGGCTCCAGACTCCCGTATCGCAGGAGAGAAGATGCACCCTCGACTCTCATTTTCCTAGCACCGATAACGGCGCTGGGCTCAGCGGGGCACGGGCGACGTGGAGCTGGGATAAAAGTGGTGAGTCTGTGTGTTAATACGAACAGCCGCCTGCAGGGTCCTGATGCCTCACCGTATTAGCTGGGTCCCGGCGCTAGCTGCTGGGAGCTTTGAAGCCAGCCAGTCAGCCAGCTGCGCTCTTCCACCTCAGGCTGGCCAGGAGATTGCAAGCCAACTCGAGCGCCCGCCAGCCGCGGCTCTCCAAGTGCCTTGCGGGTGCTAACAAAGCCCCGGGGAGTGGGTCACTCACCAGTCCCATTTCCCAGGCAGGGAATAGCGGCACGCAGTGGGGACGCACCGCCTCGCCCTTTTCCAAGTAAAGCGAGTGAGGGGCCTGGAAATAGAACCCAGGAATCCTGACGCTCCGTCCCCAATGAACGCTTGTCCCAGTGGACGCAGGACAGGCAGTGGGATGTTTGCAAAACCCTGGCACTGACAGGACTGTGCACTAGGGTTGCCAGGGCGCCCAGCTTATCTCCGGGCTCCCCACAGCGCCTCCAAGGGGCAGGATGTGGGGAAGAAACAGCAGGATATCCGATGCTCCCAGCTCTGTCTGCTGCCATGCACCGACCCTGACCCTGAGCCAGTGGGCTGGGGCCCCCTCCCCCTTATGACCCGGCCTCTCGTGCCCTGAGCCCCTACCCTCCTGCGGGCCACTTACCCCTAGTGCTGATGGATGGGGACACCTTGGGGTCATCGCAGGTACCTGCGGTCTGCAAAACCAATGACGACAAGGCGACCGAGGTTGTAAACCCAGCTCTGGCTGAGCGGGGTAACTACGTGGGAGAACAGGGCCATCAGGGTGAGAACGGGCCCGACCTGGCCCCAGAATGCCAATCAGAACTTGGTGTGAGGTTTGAAAAAAGCTTGGTGACCTTTGACCTTTGGGTTTCCAGGGGGCCAGGCTCAGATCAGGAGTTGGGAGTCTGGGTTTACCTCTGCCCCGGGGTCCAGCTCTCCCTTTGCCCATCCCCAGCCCGCAGGGGACCAGGCTGAAGATCTGGGTTTGGGCTGGGAGTGGAGCCCAGAGACAGGGCTGGGAATCCCGCTCCGCCCGCTGAGATCCCCAGCGAGGCCGGGACCCGCAGCTGAATGTGCGGCTGCTTCGCTGCAGTGACGCCCGGGGGCTCTGGGAGGTTCCCCCTGCGCTAGATCGAGCTGCCATTTTCCTCCCATCTCCCAGGCAGGTAACAGGCGCTGGGACGCGGAGCTTGTGCCATCCCAGCAACCAGACAAACCGCCATGTGGCACATCCCCCCGTGGCCTGGAGCACAGGGACCCCCGACCCATGGCCCCCACTGCTCCGCTCCGATCCCATCCAACCCCTGCAGGAGTTGGCTCAGCGAGGGGCCCATAGGGGCGGGTGGGGGGAATCTGTCATTCACCTGGGTGGCACCGCCAGGCAGCTCCCATTGACCACGCCTCGGCCTCTCCTCGCCCAGGACAGATGCCGCCGCATCAGATCTGAGCAAGGGGCGAATCCATGAAACTGATCTGCAGCCTCACAACCTCCCTGGTCCCTTAGTCTTGCCAAAGTGCCCCCTGCTATCCCAGCCCTGCCGGTGCCCCTCAGTCCTGACCCGCACCCCATCTGCCATCCCAGCCCTGGCCTCCTTCCCCCCTCCCCAGCCCTGCCGGTGCCCCTCAGTCCCGACCCGCAGCCCCGCCCACCTCCATAGATCTGCTGATGGATCTCAGTGTTTAATGAGACAACCGCTCTGGGGCCCAAATCAGAAACAGGGAATGACCTGCCCCCAGCACCACACACGACTGCAGCCTGAACAGGCAATTTCCTTTATTAAATACCCCCCGACCTCCCTCCCCCTGGGCGTCGTACCCGAACCTGGGCAGGAGCCGCCTCCCTCCGCCCCAGGGCCTTCCAAGAACTCCCGCCTCTTCAAGGGCGGTCCTTCCAGGAATGACACCGTCAGCCAATCAGCACCTCCCAACCGCTGTGATGTCACTGCTTCCAGAGGTGCTGGCTCACGGTGCTAAGGGGCAAACCCCGAGGGCTCCTGGTGGGGAGAGGAAAGAATCTCACGTCCAGCCTAGAGACCAGGGATGAGCCCCGACTCGGCTCCCAGCCATGGCCCCGGGGGGAGCAGGGGTTCTTCCCTGACCACAGGGACAGCGGGCAACAGCTGAGCCCACTGGCTCTTCGCCCTAGGCTGGCACCGCCTCCGCCATGCAGGGAAGGTGCAGGGTGATCCAGGCCCAATGCCCTGCAGAGCTGGAGAGCAGCAACCTGGAGAGGCTGCCCTGGGACTCCTGGAGGAGAAGACAACTGGTGGGATGGGGAGAGACAGAGCCTGGGCATGAGGTGCCGGCCTTGGCCCAGCGACCCTCACACCTGTGATGCCTCCCACCGCTCATGGCCTTTCTAGGCCGCGGGACCGAGCCAGACGCCAGGCGGGAAGAGGTTAAAGGAAGGGAATTAATCCACAGCCCCAGCAACTGCCCCCCACCCCCATCTGAGCCCAGCCCCACTCCCGGCCTGACCCGCCAGGGCTGGGGTGCCACAACAGAGCGAAGAGGCAGTAGTCCAGCGGCTGCTGGGGTGGGTCACGCCCGGCTGGACCCCGAGAGCTCCAGGGAGCCGTTCTCCAAGGCCCCGTAACCGCCGAGCGGGACCATCTTCACGGCGCTGGCCGGGGCAGTTAGGAAGGGGCGGCGGGCGGCGAAGATCTGGCTGATCTCCACGAACGTTTTGTTCTTGGTCTCGGGGATGACGAGGTAGACGTAGAGCGCCACCAGCACGCAGACCCCGCAGAACACCAGGTAGCAGAAGGCGCCGGCTGACATCTGGGGCAACGAGAGAACACGGCCTGGGGGCTTAGCAGGGATTCCCAGCCGGCCACGGGGCCACCGAGCACGGCTCTGGCCTCCTGTCACAGCCGCACCGGCCCCGGGGCCACCTAGCACCCATCCCACCTCGGAGTGGCCCAGCGCACTCGCGCCCTTAGCCATGTTCCCTGCCTCCCACCCCACTGGGCTATACCACTGCCCCACTGAGCCGCGGGCACCACCCCTTCAGCAGGGACTGGTGCCTTCCCATTCCAGGGGGAGGCTGGGCTTGTGGGTACGATGCTGGGCCAGGATTCAGGAGACCAGGGCCCTGCTGCACCACAGACTCTATGCGTGACCATGGGCTAGTCACTTCGCCTCTCTGTACCTCCATTCCCCATGTGCGCAATGGGGCACAGACACAGACTGGCTGCCAGGAGAAATCCATTCCCAGGGGGGAGGCCATCGCCCCAAGGTGATGAGGGCTAGGTAGGGCAAACCCACTAGAGAGGAAGGTGGAACCTCCCCCATGATGTCCCTGACCAGTGGTTTAATCCTGCCCCTCAGAGGGACCCCATAGCATGAGACCACTGCCCCAGAGGATATTTTTCTTCACTCAGAAGATTAATGGTGACCAGCTGCTTAACACAATTATTATTAACAACACGGGAAGGCCCTCAGGCCAGAACTGGGAAGGAACAGATTAGAGAGTATTTAGCTAAGTTAGAGGTATTCAAGTCAGCAGGGCCTGATGACATTCACCTCAGGGTACTTAAGGAGCTAGCTGAAGCAATCTTTGCCCCATTAGCTGCTATTTTTGAGAGAACTGAGGGAGGACGGGGGACGTCCCAGAGGACTGAAGAAGGGCAAACATAGAACCTATCTTCAAAAGGAGGAACACAAAGGACCTGGGCAATTATAGACCAGTCAGCCTAACTTCAAGACCTAGAACGATACTGAACAAATTATTAAACAATCAATGTTAAGCCCCTGGAGCATAGCAGGGTTATAAGGAATTGCCAGCACGGACTTTGTGACCGTCTGCACCCCTGTGATAAATCTTGTACAAAGTATGGCCTGCAAGGTATCATTTGAAAACTCATAATTTGCTGATCATTATTGTGCTGGTAAAATGTGTGTGGCAACATGTATGTATAGTTATAAGATTCTACCGTATGGTATCGCTAAGACATGCTCTAAGTCTGGGGAACAGCCACAAACCAGTTCTTCAGACACAAAAGGCTGGCCAATGCCTCAGCCAGGTGTCCACAAGATTAAATGGGCCATCACCTGGTTAAATGGCCATTCATTGGCAGGAAAGAGGGTGTGGGTGAAAAAAAAATCTACATCTTGACAAAGGAACAGCTTGCTTTTCCCATCCAGACAGATTTTCTGTCTCCTGAATCTCGGCTGGAGATGACTCCCAAAGAAGGGAAGGATCTATAAGAAAGGAGTAGAAGTGTACTAAGTTGCCTCTACCTTTCTCTCTACCCATGGTATCAGCAATAGCTGAAGAAGAAGAAAGCAGCATTGGACGGGAGGCGACATCCTGTCTGGAAGGAGTTCCGCCAGTAGGACTGATGAGACATGTGAGAGTGACCTTTGCTTTGAATTCATTTAGTTTTGTTAAATTTGGCATTAGCTGCATTTTACTTTTATTTTCTTGTAACCAATTCTGACTTTTATGCCTCATTACTTGTGATCGCTTAGAATCCAGCTTTCTGCAGTTAATACATTTGTTTTACTGTTTTCTCTAAACCAACGTGTTTGAATTGCAGTATTTGGAAAACTCTATTTGAGGTAGCAAGAATGGTGCATGTGATTTTCTATTAATAAATGACAGACTTTCTATGAGCTTGTATTGTGCCGGAGGATATGAGTCCGCAGTGAGCCCTTGTTGCCAAGAAGGCTAACAGCATATTGGGCTGTATTAGTAGGAGCATTGCCAGCAGATCAAGGGACGTGATTATTCCCCTCTATTCAGCACTGGTGAGGCCACACCTGGAGTATTGCGTCCAGTTTTGGGGCCCACACTACAGAAGGGATGTGGACAAATTGGAGAGAGTCCAGGGGAGGGCAACGGAAATGATTAGGGGTCTGGGGCACATGAGTTACGAGGAGAGGCTGAGGGAACTGGGCTTGTTTAGTCTGAAGAAGAGGATTTGATAGCAGCCTTCAACTATCTGAAGGAGGGTTCCAAAGAGGATGGAGCTCAACTGTTCTCAGTGGTAGCAGATGACAGAACAAGGAGCAATGGTCTCAAGTTGCAGTGGGGGCGGTTTAGGTTGGATATTAGGAAACACTATTTCACTAGGAGGGTGGTGAAGCACTGGAATAGGTTACCTAGGGAGGTGGTGGAATCTCCATCCTTAGAGGTTTTTAAGGCCCGGCTTGACAAAGCCCTGGCTGGGGTGATTTAGTTGGGGTTGGTCCTCCTTTGAGCAGGGGGTTGGACTAGATACCTCCTGAGGTCCCTTCCAACCCCGAGATTCTGTGATGCTGGGCAGTACCAAAGAGACATTTCTGGGGAAAGTCTGGGCCTGGGAATTTGCTGTGCTGCTCTGCAGTGTAATTCATGAGTGGCTGGCAACAACACTCACACAGTAGACCTGGGACTCGGGAATGATTTACATGCTGGAGGCTGCGTGCGAGCAGACCAGGAGCAGTAGCTCTCAGAGCAAAGCAGTGTAAAGGGCCCCCCAGGTTGGGGAACTGAAGGGACACAGCTATTCACTGGTCCAGATTGTACTCTGGGGAATGTCGCACTTTATAGTCAAGGAAAAATCATGCCCAACCAACCTAGTTTCCTTCTGTGAAGGGTAACAGGCCTAGTGTATGGGGCAATGGGGTGTGGCAGAAGTGATATATATGGACTTCATCTCCTGCTGCAGTGAGTTCCTCAGGTTAACAACATGCTGCATGAGACAGTGTTTCGTTGGGCTTGTTAAAAACTTGCTGCCCTCTGATTTCGTCCTATTATTCCCTCATGCTCCTCCATCGGTCTGTATCCATCTCTCATCTATGCATGGGCTGTTAGCTATCTGGGCCAGGGACCATCTTCTCATGTGCGTGGGGAACCCTGGCACCCTGATCTCTGACTGGGGCTGCTGGCTGCTACCCCAGGCCACATCCATGGCTGGTCCTTACCTGTAGAAAGGGGAAGACGAAGCCCACGGTGAAATTGGAGAGCCAGTTCAGGGACCCCCCCACGATGTAGGCAGCGGGGCGGTGTGACTGCTTGAAGAGCTCCGCAGTCATCAGGAAGGGCACACCAGCTGGACGGGTGAGAGGGGGGTTAAACTTCTGGTATGCTGGCATGGGATCACAATCCAGCAACTAGAGGGTTAATGGTCTCTGCGGCGGGTGCCCATGAGGAGACCCCGTGCCAAGGGGCTCGAGTCCCACAGACGCCTCTGGGCTGCATCCGGTGGAGGAAGAGGGCAAAGAGCCTCCGTAGCCAGGTGCCAGCCTGGAGCCTCCCAGGAAAAGGTCAAAGGGAAACTCGGGGTCTGGGGCGTGAACCAGGAGTGACTCCAGACTGAAAGGTGTATGAGTGATCTCCGGATCGGGACCCGTTCTATTCCTCCCTGCCCCCAGGGCCTGGCCCTCCCAGAACCAGACACGTCTCAGGCATCACACAGCCATTGCCCCTTCCTGCCAGCCAGCGCCAGGCCAGTCCCTGGCGAAGGTGCCCTGGAGATTAACGGGCTCCAGCGATAGAGCAGATACAGCCTGGGCTGCTGCAGGCCAAGCTTCCCCAACCCCCACCAATGCTCCGCACCTCAACCCCGGGGCTGGGCCTCTCTGCTGAGGCTGATTGGGCTGGGGGGGGGGCGCTGGTCCAGAGAACCGGTCACAACCGATTTGTTCTTCTGCAGAAAAATTTGACAAAAACGAAAAATCCTTTTTATCAAAATTTTCCACTTAAAATTTTGATTTTTGGCCAAAATTTGAAAACGGAAATAATTCAATTTGCAAATTCCATCGCGTTGCCTTATGGGAGTTGTGGTACAGGTCTCTCATGCGCCCATTCTCCTCTATAAGCCAGGTTCCTTTGTCGGACTCCATCTCCCATAATGCACCATGGTCTCACCTTTTGGAGGGCAGGTGGTGCATCTTGGGAGTCCCTGGCCATAGTGCACCATGGGAGATGTAGTCCAGCTGAGGAGTTGAGCCCATAGAGGAGAAAGTGGACATGGGACAACTGAACTGTAACTCCCATGAGACACCTGGGCAGGATTTCACAGCTGAAATAGTTTGGGTATCAGGTTTTCCATTTGCTGATGGAAAATATAAGTTTTGTGCAGAAAGCAGACGCTTTTCATGAAGTTTTGTTGTAGAAAATGCAATTTTTAGAGCTGGTAGAAATTTTCTTTTTGATGGCTCAGTTTGTTGTTGATAAAGTTTAGAAACTATTCAAAATCCAAAGGAATGTGTCCTTTCGACTCTGTTTCATTCCAACTTTTGTTTCATTTTGTTTAGACTTACACATATATATATGTGTGTATGTTATATTACATTTCAACATTATTGAAGTGAAACATTTTGATTAGATGTTTTCGGTGTTTTCAAATACAGCATTTTGGAATGGTTCAGAACCATTCCAACTTTTTAGCCCAATTCAGGACAAAAACAAATGTTATCAGAGGTTGAAATTTCCCGTGGGACGAAAATACTAATTTCTGAGCAGCTCTATGAATTGCTGTTGACAAACAGTTTTGATGGGAAATTTTTCATTGGCCCAATTTGTCCACCAAGAACTGGACTGAGACCACTTGTTCATTCCAGGGGAGGGTGGCTGGGCCCTGCTTGCCTGTGGCTGGATTTGAACTGGCTACTTAAAGGTGAAAGACTGCATCCTATTACTGACCGTGTATCCAACCCCGTGGGGAAAGCAATTTGAGACATCTAGATACCACAAGAGAGTAATTCAAACAATATTTCAAAAGAATTTAAAAATACCGTAGAGAAAAGATGGGGCTTTATGCACCACTGCCATCTAGTGGGTGAACTCATAACTGTTCCACTGTGTGTCATCAGCCCAATACTGATGATAATTGAGGGAGATTCTCCTTTTGCTCAAGTGTTGGGGTCTGTGCTTTTGGAGCATGAGAGGCCGAGTTCTATACCCAGGGTTGCCCTGACGCTCTGAGTAGCTAGGGGACCTTGGGTTTGTTGCAATATATACAGTTATGATATTAACCATGATGGTTTGACCAGGACCTCCCAGAGTAGGAAAGCAGACATATGCGCCTCTTTAATAAAGATACTTAATGTAAAAAAATCTCATATGGGGAGAAGCGGCCCCTGATGGACCGTTACTCACAACTCGCCTGGAATAAATATATATATATTTTAAATCCGATTCATCATTGTTTGTGAACAATGAGCCATTAAAATCCTAATTAAAGATGTAATTACAGCAAATAAATTCTGGGCTGCGAATGAATTATAGATCTGTTGGCAGGCCCACTCATACATCAGTTGGGTAAACCATTCCAGGCCTCGTTCATCATTTGTAGGGAGCTCTCACTTCCACGCTTATTTAAAGGCAGAAAACCACTCGCCTACTAAGTAAGAGAAGTTTATTAGCGTGTGCAGAAGGGTCTTGAGGAGTTTGCTAAATGTAGGGGGGATATGGAGGGGAGCAATCTCATCGCAGCCCTCCCTGGATCTGGGTGTGTGAGAGTCTCATCCCAGGACCCTGCCTCCTTGGCCCCACCATTGGCCCAGCCACGTCTGCCATCTCCTACCCTACCAGATCAAACCACTGGGCTACCAAGTCCAGCACGGTGCCCCCGAGCGCGCTGTATCCAGTGCTGGTGGGTCGGTTCAATGGCCCGGTCCCCTCAGCGATGACACCTGATGTTTCAGAGGAAGGAAAATCCCGACACTTCATGTATTGGGCCATTGTTGAACCTGGGAAGCTCCTTCCCCCCAGTTCTGCCAATTCACTGGATTCCTGCAGCCCCCCAGCCTGCTAGTCCAGACTAAGGCTCCCTCCGTCCATACAGGGGCCCCTCAGTCTCGACCCGCAGCCCCCGGCTATTCCAGTCAAGGGCTCTCCTCCGGCTCTGCCAGTGCCCCTCAGTCCCGACCCGCAGCCCCCGGCCAGTCCGTTGTTTGTTTTAGAGAAGGGAGAGCCCCTGGCACCCACCTGGTCCCATACAGAAGCCAGCGATGATCCCGATGACGCAGGCTACACTGAGGTAGCGCATCCAGGGCACCGTAGCCTGGGGAGGGAAAGTGCAGAAGCTGGGGGTGGCTGGACGCTGCTAGACTAACCGCCCAGTTACTGCCTCCTTGCAAAGCAAATTTGGGGAGCTGCTCTTTGGGAAACCGAAGGGCTGAGAGAGAGAAAACCGGCTGCAACGTGCCATGCAAAGTGCTCACACAGCTCGGCCGGTGCCCCTCAGTCTTGACCCGCAGCCCCCTTCTATCCCAGCCCTGCCCGCCCAGCTGTGCCGGTGCCCCTCAGTCCCGACCCGCAGCCCCCTGCTAGCCCAGCCCTGCCTGCCACCCCTCAGTCCCGACCCGCAGCCCCCTTTCACACCCAGCTCTTTCCTGGCCTGCACCAGACACAAAGCGTCTTTGGCTAAAGGAGCGTCTCTCTCGGTTCGAGCCCCGGAGCAGGATCCGGCCCCCAGCTGCCCTGCAATGATGCCTGTGGGTTGCCCTGGCCTCACGCCAATGTAACTCATCCCGAAACAGCCAGGGACAGGAGCCCAGCCGATGGGGGCTGAGTGGGAGCCCAGCAGCGCTCACAGGGGCAGGGGCGGTGCCCGGGATTAGCGCGCTGGCCCCGGCTGGTCTCAGAGGGAGGTGCCAGGGCGAGACACCCCCCCAGCTCCTACCTGCAGCACCAGGGCCAAGGTGATGCCAGCGCAGCAGAAGCCCATGAAGGAGAAGCCGATGATGATGAGCGGCCGCCGGCCCAGCTTCTCGATGGTGAAGCACTGCAGGGAAAGGCCAGCGGCACGGCGGGCATTAGCAGGAGAGGGCATCAGACCCCAAACCCTCTCTCCCACAGGGCACAGAGCGACAACCTGTACAGCCAATAACGCGCAGCACAGGTGTATGACATCACCAGACCCAGTTCTCATTGGCTGACTCAAGAGCTTGAGGGTGAGGGTGGGACACTTACC
This sequence comes from Trachemys scripta elegans, assembly GCF_013100865.1. Lineage (NCBI taxonomy): Eukaryota > Metazoa > Chordata > Testudines > Emydidae > Trachemys > Trachemys scripta. The sequence continues at coordinate 124,227,622 of NC_048304.1, read as the reverse complement.
TGGTAACCTCTAGGACTCCTGGGTTCTTTTCCCAGCCCTGGGAGAGAGGGCAGGCTAGTGGTTAAAGCAGGGGGCACCGGCAGGCTAGGACCTTGCACATTGAAAGGGGATGGAGAAGCAGCCGCCCGTCCCCTTGATTCCTGGGCTGGAATCCCAGGGCCCAGGGCCGAAGTGACCCGGAGCAGCGGGGCCAAGCTTGTCCCAGCCAGGCGTGAGCTGCCCCGCGTGCCCAGCAGAGTCAGGCAGCAGCTCTGGGGCGCGGGGCGGGCGCGGGGAGCCCGTGCAGGACCAGAACCAGGAGCAGGGGGGATATTGACAGCAGAACAAATGCTTGTCATTTTAGACCCAATCTCGGCGCGTCCGTCGGGGGCCGTTTGTGTCTGTGTCGCGGAGCAATTGGCCCGACGGCGCCACCAGCCCTGCTGAGCTCCTGCCCGCCGGCTGGGCTGCCGGGGCGCCAGAGGGGCCCGCTTGCGGCTGGGAGGCCGGGGGCTGGGGTCCCTGCTCACCCAGGCCAGGCCATGTGGGGGCCGCCCGCCTGTCGAATCGAGCGCCCAGGGGCCGAGGGCTGCAAATGCGCCCAGCGTGAGGCCGGGGTGGGGCCGGGGGCGGGGAGCTGCTAGCTCCGGCTGGGCACTGAGGGGAAAAGCCGTAAACCAGCCCCCGTACCCCGCCCAGCGACGGGCTCGGCTCACAGGGGTTATTATGGGCTGTTCCACTGAAGTCAGGATAGCCAGAATGAGCCCTTGGGACCCCTTTCCCCAGCACCCCCACCCACCCCCACCTCACCCACTGTGACCCCTCCCCCCACTGGCACTCCCCATCTCACCCACTATGACACCTCCCACCTGCACCCCCTGCCACCCCATCTCCCCCACTACCACCTCCTGTCTCCCAACTCACCTACTGTGACCCCTCCCCCATGCCCCAGCCCAGCCAGCATGACCCCTCCCCAACCCCGGTTAGCACTGCTCAGTGGGGTCATGCCCGCCCCCCCACGTCGCTGGGGCTGTGGCAGCACTTACGCCAAGCAGGCCGGCCAGCACCTCGATGGCGCCCGTGCCCACGGTGGTGTAGGGGATCTCGGGTCCCGGGATGCCGGCGTGCTGGAAGATGGTGTTGGTGTAGAACCAGATCTGCCAAGGGCGGGGGAGAGCAGGGGGTGAGCAGCAGGGCTGGGGGGGGAGAGAGGCCCCCACGAGAACCTGGAACCACAAGCAGGGGGGGACACCCTTGGGGGATCTGGCCACGGCACTGCGGGAGCCCCCTGGTCGCCGGTTCAAAGCCTGCCCCGGGATGGGACTGAAGGCTGTTCCGGCCCAGGGGCGCTCGCTGGTTCTGGAGTGAGACGAGCTGGGGGGGCTCAGCCTAGCTCCTTCTGGGCCAGGGTCCCCCTTGCAGGGACTTGCTGCATGGTCAGCACGGCTATTTCCCTGCGAGGCCAAGAGGCCAACGGGCCAGGAGGCTCTTGGAAGACAGGAGCCCCTCGATGGCACAGGGTGAGCTCCCCTCCGGTGTAGGAGGGGCGGGGGGCTGAGGGGAGCTCCCCTCTGGTGCAGGAGGGGCGGGGGGCTGAGGGGAGCTCCCCTCCGGGGCAAAGGAGTGGGGGGCTGAGGGGAGCTCCCCTCCGGGGCAGGAGGGGCGGGGGGGGAGGGGGGGGGGGGGGGGACTGGGGGAGCTCCCCTCTGGGGCAGGGGAGTGGGGGGCTGAGGGAGCTCCCCTCCGCGGCGTGGGCCTGGCAGCACTCACCGCATCGATCCCGGATAGCTGCATGCCCATGTTGATCACCACCACGGAGAGGGTCTGCCAGCGCACGGAGCCGTCCCGCAGGAGCTGCCAGACGGAGATGGTCTCCAGGGAGGAGAGCGAGCGCTGCTCCTCCCGCATCTCCTCCAGCACGTCCCGCACGTCGTCCTTCCCCAGGAACCAGCGCAGCGCTGGGGAGAGTGGAGCAAAGCTCGGGCACGGGGCTGGGACTCCGGAGATCTGGGCTCAATTCCCAGCTGTGCGCCCCTGGCCCTCAGCTCCCCTCTGTACTGGCCTTGCCCTGCCCCATCGGGGGCCGAGGATAGAGCCAGGAGGGTGGAAGGCGCCCAGACGCTACGGTGATGGGCCCTTGGAAAACCTGGAGCGGTCAGCCGGCAGGACCCTTCCCGGGCGGGGCCAGGCAGCGCTCCGGGCGGAGTCAGCAGAGCTGCCGCTGATTTGCACCAGCACAGAATCTGGCCCAGGGGGCTCTTGGGCCTGCAGTCGGAGGATCGTGTCTCTCTTCGGGATTCGGGACAGGGTAGGACACAGTAAGACCTAATCCCCCCTCCCCTGGGTCCGGGAGCAGCCTGGCCCTATGGGAGACATCAGCCACCCCCCTGCCAGGGGGCTCCGCTCACCATCCGTGGCCCCCCGGACGTTGTTCTTCTCAATCAGCAGGTAGCGGGGGCTCTCGGGGAACCAGTGCAGCAGAAGGAGCTGCAGGGAGGCTGGAATGACCACCAGGGACAGGAAGAGAGGCCAGTATCCGTCCTGCAACGAGCCAGGCAGGGCGATGGGTCTGGGGGGGTGGCCAGGGGGTAGCCCTAGCACCAGCGGGATAAGCAAAGCCAGGGAGACGCAGGCTGAAAATCGGGAGCCAGCTGCCGGCTGGGCAATGGCATGGGGATGGGGAGCCCAAGGGCAGGAAGGGACCTCGAGTGGTCGTCTAGGCCGACGCCCTGCGCTCAGGCAGGAGCAAGTCAACCCAGACCACCCCTGAGGGGCGTTTGTCCAATCTCCTTCCTAGACCCCTCCAGGGATGGGACTTCACAACCTCCCTCGGGCGCCTATTCCAGAGCTTAACTACCTGAGAGTTGGACAGGTTTCCCTCTGGTCTCCAGACTACACATGCCCAGTTTTTTAACCTTTCCTCATTAATGATCTGGATGATGGGATGGATTGCACCCTCAGCAAGTTCACGGATGACACTAAGCTGGGGGGAGAGGTAGATACGCTGGAGGGTAGGGATCAGATACAGATAAATTAGAGGATTGGGCCAAAAGAAACCTGATGAGGTTCAACAAGGACAAGTGCAGAGTCCTGCACTTAGGATGGAAGAATCCCATGCACTGCTACAGACTAGGGACCGACTGGCCAAGCAGCAGTTCTGCAGAAAAGTACCTGGGGATTACAGTGGATAAGAAGCTGGATATGAGTCAGCAGTGTGCCCTTGTTGCCAAGAAGGTTAACGGCATATTGGGCTGTATTAGTAGGAGCATTGCCAGCAGATGGAGGAAAGTGATTATTCCCCTCTATTCGGCACTGGTGAGGCCACACCTGGAGTATTGCATCCAGTTGTGAGCCCCCCACTACAGAAGGGATGTGGACAAATTGAAGAGAGTCCAGTGGAGGGCAATGCAAATGATTAGGGGGCTGGGACATATGACTTATGAGGAGAGGCTGAGGGAACTGGGATTGTTTAGTCTGCAGAAGAGAAGAGTGAGGTGGATTTGATAGCTGCTTTCAACTACCTGAAGGGGGGTTCCAAAGAGGATGGAGCTCGGCTGTTCTCAGTGGTGGCAGATGACAGAACAAGGAGCAATGGTCTCAAGTTGCAGTGGGGGAGGTTTAGGTTGGATATTTGGAAACACTATTTCACTAGGAGGGTGGTGAAGCACTGGAATGGGTTACCTAGGGAGGTGGTGGAGTCTCCATCCTTAGAGATTTTTAAGGTCAGGCTTGACAAAGCCCTGGCTGGGATGATTTAGTTGGGGTTGGTCCTGCTTTGAGCAGGGGGTTGGACTAGATACCTCCTGAGGTCCCTTCCAACCCTGAGATTCTATGATTCTAATCTCTAACCTAAATCTCCCCTGCTGCGGATTAAGTCCATTGCTTCTTGTCCTGCATTCAGTGGACATGAAGAACAATTGATCCCCGTCCTCTTGGTACCAGCCCTTCACAGATGTGCAGGCTGTTCTCACGTCCCCCTCAGCCCTCTTGTCTCCAGACTACACATGCCCCGTGTTTTAACCTTTCCTCAGAGGTCAGCGTGTCCAAACCTCTGATCCTTTCTGCTGCTCTCCGCTGGACTCCCCGTCTTTCTTAAAGTGCGGCACCCAGAACCGGACACCAGACTCCAGCTGGGTCGGGGTTCGGCCCTCCGGTTAATACTCCCGGCCTGATATTAGCCACTGTAACCCTGAGATCTTTGCCACAGCAGCCCGGCCGCCGAGCCAGGCGGTCCACGTTCGTAGCTGTGCATTTGATTTTTCCTCCCCAAGAGTAGCGCTTTGCACCGCGGACACGGGACCCTGGAGAACCCCCAGGAGATGCCCCCAGCCCTCGCCCCCCTCCCACGGGGTCGGAGCAGGCTAGGGGCTGGGAGGAAGCAGCAATGTTTCAGGGGTGTTTCAGCAGCACCCACCTCCCCCAGCAGCTCCGGCAGGCCCAGGACTTGCGCCGAGAAGACCCCCAGGCAGATGAAGATGCTGGGCACCAGGCCCAGGAAGCCGCGCAGGTTCTTGGGGGCGATTTCGCCCAGGTACATGGGCACCACGCTGAGACAGATGCCTGGGGCGGAGGAGGAGACGCGCAGGATGGGGGGGAGGCGGGAGAGAGAACTGGAGTCACATTGGGCAATAGGCAGGATCCCCCCCAGACTGGGCCGGAGGGGGAGCTCCCAGGGCAGGTCCAGCCAAGCTCCCCTCCTCCCAGAATGCCCTGGGGCTGGCTGCTCAATCCCGGGACACCCCTCTTGGTCACGAGCCACTTTGATTCCCAGGAAGGCCCCAGCGATGGGCTCGGCCCCAGCGCGTCTGTCCTCCCCCCCCGTCCTGCCCGTGCTGCAGCAGCCCAACCCCACGCGGGACAGAGCCGCGGCCCCATGCACGTCTGTGGTTCCCGTTCCTGCCGCAGAGGGAGATGCAAACCCGCCCTGCGAGGGGTACGGCAGGGCCAGCGCCCAGGTGAGTATGGCCGGGTGCCGGAGCCAGGCAGAGCCCCGGGGCAGGCGGTGGGGCAGCCCACGCAGGGCACTACCTGAATGCAGCCCCGTGACGAAGCGGCCGACAATGACCATCTCGGGCGACGCCAGGTAGCGGCTGAAGCCCATCAGGGCGCCGGCCAGGAAGACGAGCAGCGTGCTCCGCACAAGGGTGCCGTTCCTAGCAGGGGGGACAGGCAGGACATCAGCCCTCCGCCTGGCACGGGCCCCTCCCTTCTGCAGGGCGTGACGCCCCCCGCAGGACACTTCGTGCTCTCTCTTCCTCCATCCACCCAGCTGTTCCCCTCTCTTCTCCATCCCAGCCCCATGGGGAGCTTGGAGGGGTGGGGCATTCCTGGCAGCTCTCCCTGCCCCCTAAGAGTGGGGCATGTGTCAGGCTGGCTTCTCCTCTCCCCCCCTGCTGGCTTCGTTTGCTGGGTGTCCCCCTGCTCCATCTGGTCTAGAGGCAGGCAGCCCATGACTGGCACCGGGGCAGACAAAGCACCATCCTCCCCCTGCCTCCTCTAGCCAGGCTACGGGTTCACCCCCATCCTGCCCCCCTCCCGCACCCGTCTTACCTCCCATATCGAGTCACGAGCATCCCCACCGGAAACGAGCCCACCAGCCCGCCCAGGGCAAAGACCGAGACGGTCAGCGAGTACATGACGGTGAGCAGGTCCTGGCTCGGGCTCTGCCCGTAGCGCTGGGACCAGGTGGCGTTGTAGAAGGCCTTGATGTGCTGCAAGGCAGAGAGACAGGGGCTAGCAGAGCGGGGTGCCCACGGCCCACCAGACCCACCAGCTGCTTGGATTCCCGGCCCTCCGGGGTCTTTGTATGTGTCTGTAACACACCCAGCTCCTGATCGTTTCAGCGCTTCCTCTCCCAACACCTCAGAGAGCCGGTCCCGCTTCCCCTCACCCAGGAGTGGCTTGAAATGCTGGACTTCGTGGAGCGGGAAGTCCCAACATCTCAAACTTCGCTTCCGTTCCGAACCAGGAACGAAAACGGCCACTTTCAAAATGTCCCGCGCCAGGGAATTGTGGGAAATACGGCGTTTCGGGTCCGTCGAAACCTCCCATTTCAGCAACGCCGCAAACTTCCCTTCCGAGTTCTTTTATATTATCCACAGCCACGTGGGATTTCAAACAGAAGTGCTGTTTCCAGATGACCAATGAAACGGGCCGTTCCGGCGAGGTCAAAGTGAACAGTCCGACACATTTTTTTCCCCAATGAAACGTCGTCAAAAAGGACACGTTTCCCCGGGGAAGTTTAGATTTAGACAAAACGGCAAAAACGTTCTCCTGGGAAATCTTCAACCCGCTCTGCCTCTCCCTGTGCCGGGGGTCCGGGTTACCAGGCCCCCCGATCGGACGCCACAAAGCTTTGTGATCCGACCCATTAGCACCAGCACGAGAACTTCCCAAAGGTCATTTGTATGGGCTGGTTCTGAGCCATGGTGCTAGGGGCGCTGTGGGGGTGGGTCAGACGTTGGTCAGTAACAATCCCATGGGGCGTTTTGTCAGAGTCGGGGTGTGAGCAGGACATCCTCCCGGTTCAAGTGATCCCATCCTGATCCCGTCATTCCCCCCCGCAGCGTCACCCGGATGCTGCCTCTCTTTTCCCGCTCCTAGGCCTGCTGCTCAACACCCCAGAGGTGGCCGCACTCTGGTCAGTAAAATTCATTTGCCTGCCAGAGACCCGCTGGGTCAAGGTATCTGCCTAGCCTAGGATTTCCCAGTCCGGGGAGGGAGCGACTTTCCCCCGCAAAGACAGACAGATGGACGGACACAGCTCTTACCACAGCCGGCGAGTTCACCACTGCCAGGTTGTAGCCATAAAGCAGGGAGGAGCCGAAGGAAGCCAGCAGGGTGGCTGCGAGCAGTGGAAAGGTGAGGTGCTGGGAGAGAGGAGACACACGAGCAGAACGGTGTCAGTGCAGCCCCGGCAGGAGGGGGAAGACGGTGGAGCCACGAGCCGCTCCCTCCGCCCCGGGGAGCTGCGCCCAGCCTCTCAAGTGAGATGAGCCGCAGGGGTCTCATCTCTCCACCCGTGTGTGCCCAGCACAGGAGCTCCTGCCTGCAGGATGGGGGGCACCCGGCTCCCACTCGGCCCAGGGGAAGGGCAGCGAGGAGGAGAGGGGAGCGGCTGGAGCTTCAACTCCACCACCAGTCGAGCGTCTCTGGCCACAGGTCACCCAGGTGGGACACGCAGCTGGCCCCAGCGGTGAAAACCGGATGCTCCCATGCACCCAACGCGGCTCCAGCCTCCACTGCGACGCCCGTCAGCCCGGCTGGAGTGCCCCCGCTACCCAGGCAGACCCATGGCACCCAGCCCAGCAAGCTCCCCTGCCCCATAAGCTCACTCCCGGGTCCCATGAGAGGCTCTGGGCTTGGTCTAGCAGGCCCGTCTTGGGCTGGGCTATCTCAGGGACTCTAGTAACGGAGTTCTCAGCGGCGCTACAATGTTCAGCCACGGGCTGGCGCCATGTGTGACGTACGTGGTGGCGGAGCCAGGGCAGGCCCAGGCTATTAGAGAGACAAACGCGTCTCCCTCACCCACTGCCAGGGAAAGGCCTGGCCATTGATGTGTTTGATGTAATAGAAAAGGGGGATCCCTGTGGAGAGACACCAGACGAGGGGTGACCCGGTCAAAGCACCGTGCTGGGAGCGTGATCTTTGCAGCAGTGGTTTGAACGACTCCAAGGGGGCAAGAGGGCACTGGGCCAGGCCAGAGAGACGGCTGGGGCAAGAATCGAGCCCCGAGAGGAGGAGAACCCGGCCAAGCGTTTCGCTGTGTGGACGGCTGGGCAGGGCCGTATCTTGGAGCTATTCTGCAGAAAGAATCAGCAAGGCCTAGCCAAAGCCTGGGTCTGAGGACATAGGGACTGGTCCAGTCTGAATGTGTCTAAGCTTCAACTTCCAGCCACTGGATCGTGTTAGCACCGTCACCCTCACCTAGTCCCTCACCCATTCAGCGCCATCCCACCGCTGCCACCACGCTGGCCCTTCCATGCCCCCCAGCCAGGGGAGAGCCGCTGCAGCCCACCCCCCACATGCCACCTAGCACAAGCCGTTTCTGTTCTGCGATGGGAGCCAGGCAGCTTCCAAACCGTGGTGCTTACGCACTCAGAGCCACCGGCTCTTCTAAGAGGGGCTGTTTCTGCAGATGCCCCATTTGCCTTCGGAGGGGCTTTGCAGACAAATCTCCCCAGCAAGCGCACTGGCCGGCCTAGCCATGGAAAACTGGCACCGAGGGGCTTTGTTTGGATGTGCGGCTGGATAATCGCAGCGCGTGCCCTATGGCCTCTGCCCGTCTCTCAGCTTCTCCACCTAGACCGGGGGCTCTCAACCTATTTACCATTGTGGGCCACATCCAGTACCAGCCGTACGGCCCTGAGGATGTCATACGGGCCGCAAACAGCCCACGGGCCACAGGTTGAGAACCACTGACCGGGCAGCGCCCACTGGCCTTTCTGCCCGAAAACGCCGCCTCTCTCCCAGTCTCTCTCTCGCTGGGCATTTTCCAGACCCCCCGTTCCCCACCGTCAGGGCCGGCTCCAGCATTTCTGCCGCCCCAAGCAAAAAAAAAAAAAAAGCCGCGATCGGCGGTGGCAGTTCAGTGGCAGGTCCTTCGCTCCTAGAGGGAGTGAGGGACCTGCCGCCCCCGAATTGCCGCAGGTGCCGCCCCTCTCCCTTGGCCGCCCCAAGCACCTGCTTGTTAAACTGGTGCCCGGCCCTGCCGCCCGTGTTTCTCCTGCCCCGTTTCCATCTCTCTGCATTGGTTATAAAACTCCACCGCTCTGCAGCCTTCCCGCCAGGGGTGGGGGGAGGGGAGAACTGGGCCTGAATCAGCAGCGCCTCCCTCTGGCCCTTTGTGGAGAAGCCCAAAAGTTGGGGCTGGGGGGGGGGTCCCTTGTCTAACTCGGCCTGGCTGAAGGGTGGGAGATGCCAATGGGGCTGGGGGAGGGGGAAAATGCAGAGAGGGGGAGGGGTGGGGAAGGGGGAGCAAGTTCCTTTAGCCGTCACTTTTAACCCCGTCGCCCCAGTTCTAGCCAGGCCCGTCCCCAAGTCCCAGGAGCTAGGGGGTGTGACCGGGGACCGGGCTGACCCTGGGCAGCGCTCCGCTTCAGACGGCGAGATGGGGGCTTTGCTCGCTGCTCCCCAATGAGGCCATGCAGAACCGGGGAGCGGGGGTGTGACGTTATTGATATAATCTGGGACCATATAGATCATTGTTGCAACCAAGGTCCTGTAGTGGCACCAAATCTTGTATAAAGGGGGTCAAATGGGGTGTCTAAGACAAGGTTATGGTTTACTGGTTATGATTATGCTGTCTATATGTGTGTATCAATTTTGTAGTTGAAGTTATGAATATTGGCTCTATACTGTCTGTATTTCAAACTTATGCTCTGCTGCTGGGTGACATCCCAGACAAACTGAGATTAGCTCTGCCTAGCCTGCTTGATGGCCCATTAAGGACCATCAGCTATACAATGGACCCATTGAGAGAAGGCAGATACGCCTTGTAACTCAGCAAAGTATGCAGGGACTGGCCCATGTGACTCCAGACTCCATGTTGCTGTAATTTTCCACAGTAAGAACAAAGAGGTGTTCTTACACCTGGAAAAGACTATATAAGGCTAATGCCTCATCTCCATCTTGTCTTCAATCCTGCTTCATACCTCTGGAGGGACTTTGCTACAAACTGAAGCTTTGAACAAAGGACTGAGGACCCATCCCAGCGGGGGATGTATTCCAGAGACTTGATTTGAACCTGCAGTTTATTCCATCGCTGCTGCAAGCCTGAACCAAGAACTTTGCCATTACTGTATGTAATTGATTCCATTTAACCAATTCTAGCTCTCATCTCTATCTTTTTCCTTTTATGAATAAACCTTTAGATTTTAGATTCTAAAGGATTGGCAGCAGCGTGATTTGTGGGTAAGATCTGATTTGTATATTGACCTGGGTCTGGGGCTTGGTCCTTTGGGATCAGGAGAACCTTTTTCTTTTAATTGGTTTTCATAACCATTTGTCCCCATAACGAGTGGCACTGGTGGTAATACTGGGAAACTGGAGTGTCTAAGGAGATTGCTTGTGAGACTTGCGGTTAGCCAGTGGGGTGAGACCGAAGTCCTCTTAGTCTGGCTGGTTTGGTTTGCCTTAGAGGTGGAAAAAACCCCAGCCTTGGCTGCATCTGCCCTGTTTGAGCAATTTGTCCTGAGTTGGCACTCTCAGTTGGGTTCCGCCAGAACCGCATTGTCACAGGGGGGCAGTAATACAGGGTTTGTTCCTGAGTTGGGTGAGATTGGGGGTCCCCACTGGCTGCACCTCGTTTTCTGGGGACCCTCCTGGCATGGGCCTGCAGCACCCCCAGCCCAGCCCATGCCGGGCCTGACACAGCCCTCGACTGCCTAGGAGGCTCCTACGCAAAGCTGTCTATTAATCCCCGGCCAGCAGCTTCTCCTTAGTGCAACTGCTTCCTGAGCGCGAGCGAACCCCCCCCGGGAGACAGCTCAGTGTCGGCCCTGGCTCCTAGCCAGGGACATCACAGGACAGAGTGCTGGGTCTGCCCCAGCATTGCACAGAGAGTCCACCGCAAAGACGGGACTGGAACACCACTCCCTTCCCAGAGCTGGGAGAGAACCCAGGAGTCCTGGCTCCCAGCACCCCCGCTCTAACCACTAGGCCCTACACCCCTCCCAGAGCTGGGATAGAACCNCTTGGACCCATACCCCCCCCAACCCTCAAAGCAGCCGGCCGGGGGGTTATGCCAGCAAAGCAGCCGACGCCCCTGCGCTGCCCCGGCCCCGGGAACGGTGGCTTGTCCCAGTCGCGTGCAGGTCTAATCTCCCTAATCCCGCCCGGAATGCCAGCCGGGGCAGCGAGCCTGGCGGGGAGGCAGCGGGCAGGCTGGGGCGAGGGAGGGAAGCCGGGGGCACAGGATCCCCTGAGTCACTCACCCCGGTGATCCGTTGGTGGCCGTGCAGGCCGGGTTTCCCCTCCATCGGGGCGATGTGGGCCCTAGAGAGGCAGAGGATGGGGAGGCAGTGGGGAGGAAGGCTGCCTGACTCCAGCACTCTCGCTCATTTCAGCACTTACTTTATTTGGGTTTTTTTTTTTTTTTTTAAAGCAGGAAGGAAAAATTGGGGGGGTGGGGCTGGGGATTGCGCGATGCCCGCGAGGCCATTGGAGGATTCCTGGCCAGGGAGAGGTGGGCCCTGGGGCCTCCCTGCTTGATTGATGGGCAGAAGAGGCCGGAGGCCTTGTGGGGCGAGGCGGGGCACGGTGCCCTCAGTTCAGCCCTGCGGGGCAGGAGGGAATCACATGACGGCTAACGCGATTTGCTTTGCCTTTCGAGTGGAGGGAGATTCTGCAGCCCGTTAGTCGGAGGGGCCGGACCCTTCCACGTTTAACCCCCCGGGCACCGGGGCAGCCCGGGGAGATCTGCCCTGGCAAACGTCACTGGCCCCCACCGGCTCCTTCAGCAGCTCGTTGGGTGCTCCCGGCTGAGGCCCCGTAAAAGGCCCCGGGCTAAAGTAGCTGCCTGTGGATCGTGCCCTGGATTGCAAGCAGTGGGAGGAGGAGTGGGAGCAGGGTCACAGGCGACCATGGGCCCGGTTCGATTGGGGAGGAGCCAGCAGAGCCACGGCGGGAGGCGGGAGGCGGGAGGCGGGAGGCGGCTGGGTCCGGACTCAGCGGTGCCATGGGTCAAGCGAGACCCGCCTGTCCCCTTGGCCTGCGCCCAAACCCGACGGCCTCCTTTGCCACGCTGGGCGCGGGCTTGGGCTGACAGCTCACCCGCTGGGCTAGGACGAGCCAAACCTGGCACTCCCTCAGCACTCAGCAACACCCCACCTGCCATCGGGTCACGGCCAGCTTTTCCTCCACCGCTCAGCGAGGGGGTGCGTGGCTGCCAGGCAGCCGTATCCAGGCCACGAATGGTGGCATCAAACTGTTGACAAGTATCGCCAGCATCCTGATCAGGAGACAGGTTTCCTGTTGGGGCATCTGCACGTGTCCATTGCTCGTCAAGCCAAGCTCCCGCGGGACCGCCGTGGAATGGGAGCGGTCCTTATAGGGCACGTCTACACTGGAGTCACATTGGGAGTCACACCTCCCAGCTCGTGTAGACGTCCCCACACCTGTTGTGCTCAAACTAGCTGCTCCGTTGACTTCCTGCCTCCCAAACCAACCTACCGCAGCCCCTTGCAGGACGAAGGCAATCTGGGGCACTCCCGCAAACGCCCCCCCCCCCCCCCCAGCTTCATCACTGCAGCTGGGGGGTGGCCGCCGTATGCTCCTGGTGGCTTCGCCATTTGTCCCGAGAGCCACACACGATTGTGACATGGTCAATGTGCTGGGCACCTGGGTGTTGTGTTACAATTGCCTCCGTGCTTGTTACTAACGAATCTCTCCCAGGTGCTACTCTGGCCCCCCTCCCTGCAGGATCCAAGCACCCCCCACCTCTCGTCTATCTATCTCCTGCCGCCAAGCAGGGCTGATACCCCCGCGGCACAGCTGGGGGATTGAGGCACAGAGATTCAGAGGGCTGGGCTTAGGGTGAAGCAAAGTTCGTTATTCGCTCGGCCAGTCTCTTCGCAGGTCCAGGCCTCGCCCTAGCCCTGGTTCTCTGTTCTGCCCCAAGCAATGCCCGTTCCACGGTGCCCGAATCCCCTCAACTCGGCTTCACATCTTGGGGCTGCAAGTGACACGCTGCTCAACGCTCTCCCCCGGCAGCTGGCACCTTTCGCTGCAGGGCTGCGGTGGGGAGGGGGCAGGTTCTCCACTGAAACCACGCAAGGAGGGTGGGTTAAACCACAGCTTCACCCCGTCACGAGGGGCTCATGACCGGGGGTGCCAACCTCAGGGGAGCCTGTCAAGAAGCAGGGCAGACACCCCAAACTGGCGGTATGGTCTGTAATTAAATTTCCCCAACCCAGTAGCGAAGGTGAACTCCAGCAGCGCTCGGAGTCTCACCATGGAGTCCCAGACAGTCCCCTCGGGCACTCCAGTCTATCTTGCCACCCAGCGAGCTGGACTAAGTGATACATGGTCACTTACACCAAAGATTCAGGTTGCTTCCAGTCCCACGAGAGCAGTCACGTACCCCAGGGCAGCTTGTACATCCGATCTCACACCAAAGACAGAGCTTGCAGCCAGCCCGATAGTAAACGAACTAAGGGTTTATTAACTAGGAAAAGGAAATGTGAGCGTTATTGACAGGTTAAAGCGGGCAACATAGACACACAAATGAGTTATGGTCTATGGTTTCAAAAGACGACAATCTGCCAGCACCCAACGTCTTTCAGGGCTAACCCAGGCTGTCCTGGAGATCTCTGCTTCTATGTCCTAGCTCCAGCCCCGGGAGAGTCCGAACAGCAATAGATGGACAATTTTCTTGTCCACTTCCTTCCTTCTTTCCAGAATTCAAGCTGATGGGATGAGCCCTTTTGCACGTAGCCTCTTCATGGGTGTGGCAGGACAATCAACAAAGTGGCCATATTGCAATGGCCCACCACGGCCTGTTGAGTTGTGATCGGCCTGCTTGACGGGCAGGAGACAATCCCTCCGGGTGGGGTTCGCAGTTTCAGAGCAACCATTTTTTTCCAGTCACAAAGCGAACACTGTGGAGCAGGTGATGAAGATAGTAGCAGTGGGATTCATGCAGGCAGCAATTCACAAGCATTTCACAAAGTCTGAACACCCAACACGGAGCTATAAATCCAACACCCGCCTTAGCCAGACTGACACCCAGGTGAGCTGCTCTGGTTTCCAGCAATGAGTTGGTCCGTGCTCAGCCTACAGCCTTGGTAAGAGCTGGCACCTGGTCTGCCAGCGTCATGGCCCCTAATTACCGTCATCCCCCGGCTCATTCCTGCCCCCTCCTTACTGTCCTGGGCGCTCTGTTCCCAGCGCCACACAGAAACTGCCCACCCCCAGCAGCACCCAGTTACCCACCTGCCCCCTCCTCCACGGCCAGGAGAGCCCTGGATCTCCCGGGAGCCCTGCCCGCCGGCATCTCTCCTTGGTGCAGGCGGGATACACAGCTCTCAACTGGCTCCAGGGGCACAGCTGGCAGCAGCTCTGCCAAGCGGTAAGTACGGCAAGCGGGTGAAGGTAGGAGGTGCAGGAGGCCCTCGGCCCTCGTCTGTGCTCCCCACCCCAGCTCCCGGGCAGCTGCAGGGCTGGGCCCGGCTCCCGGGCAATCCTGCTGCAGGACGGGGGGGCGGCAATGGAACCGTGGGGGAAATGTGGTTCCAGCATCTCTGGCCCCCCCAGCACCTCCATCGCCAACCAAGGAGCAACAGGAACTACAGAAGAGGAGTGGGGCCCCCTGCTTGGGTCTGGCGGGGGCCAGAAGCAGCAGTAGCCAGGCCAGGGTCAGGGTGCGGGGGGGAGGCAGGACTGTGTGTCCTTGTGACTCGGGCCTTCCCTTGGGGGCATTTTGTCCTGGCCGGTGGGGACGGCAGCCCGAGGAGATGCCCCCAGGACGTGGCCCGGGGCCGGGACCAACAGGAACCGAGCTCAGAAGGGCCCCAGGCAGAGGCAGGCCCGGGCCTGCTCCGGCTGGGGTTCGGCACGGCCGCTCCCCACCGCCCAGGGAGGGGAGAGGGGGCGCGTGGGGCTCAGAGGAATCCAATTTCCTGGTGACAGCAGCAGCCGCAGCCAGGAGCCGCCTCCCCCGCTGCTAATGAAGTGTCTTTAATTAGCAGCCTCATCAAAATCGCTTCATTTGCAAACAGCCCCTCCAAAGGACGGGGACCCCACTAAGCCGGTGGCAGCCGCAGCTCCGCCGGCTTAAAAGGGACAGGCCCAGCTGGGCTGGCCCCACCGCCTGCGCTCCCTGGGAGTGAGAGGGCAAAAACCCTGCTGGGCCCAGGCAGGGGGCAGGGGGCTGCGGGTCGGGATTGAGGGGCACCGGCAGAGAGGGGACAGGAGACGGGAGGCGGGGGGCTGCGGGTCGGGATTGAGAGGCACCGGCAGAGAGGGGACGGGGGTCAGGGGGTCAGGATTGAAGGGTTCAGGCCCTATCCAATTCCAAAGTGGCCGATTCCCGTGTAAACAAGGTGCTGCACGTGGCGCCGCTGGACTCGCCCGCTGCTGGGCAGTGCGGGGTCGTTCCTGAGCCCAGCTGGCCATCAGCAGGATTATTGCCTAAAGCCAGCGGACGGGGAGGCCGGACGCCTGGGTTCCACGCCCAGTCCTGCAGCGCCCAGGCCTGGCTTTTCTTGTCTTCTCGCTCCAGAGCTGCAGCGACCGACCCCGAGCCCTGCACTACACTCTGCTCATACGCCCTGGCGGCCCCTCCTGAGGACAGGGGGCCAGCTCTGATGTGCACGAACACCAGTTCACCATGTCATCCTCAGTTTCCCCATCTGTTAAATGGGGACAGTCCCCGCTCCTCCTGCGCCAGGCCCTCAGTAATCCTGGCCAAGGGTTTTGAGCTCCTCAGCTGAAGGAGCCAACCTAGGTGCGAAATCTAATTAACCCCTTCTCTCCTGGACAGGGCAGGGCCCAGAGAGAGCAGGACTCAGGCCGTGCCCTTAGGGAGGGGTGAGGAATACACAGCGCGGAGCTGCAGGCTGGAAGCTGGACTCTGGGTAATGCTTCGTTACCGAGCACAGCAGGACAAAGACCCGATTAGCCACCCTCTTCCCCGGCCCCGGACGGCTTAGAGCACCGGCAGGAGGAACGTGCGAACAGGACACGGCCGGTCAGGTCACGATCCCGCTGCTCAGGGCCAGCGGCTCCGCAAGGCACCAGAAACCGCCTCTCTCTGCCCAGCTCCGCTGGGAAACGGGGCGTTGCATGCTGGGCCCCTCCCTGCCAGGGACCGACAAACTGACCGGAGCTCGGAGCGGAGCAGCGAGCAGGATCTGGGCCCGGAGGCAGCGGCCTGGGGCAGAGGCGGAGGGCGTGAATCGAATCCAAGACGGTTTGAGCGACGGGTGATGCGAAGAGCTGAGGGGTGCGAATACCGGCGGTGGGGTTATTAGCAGAGAGAACGGGGCAGGGTTGGGAGGAATGGGGTGAAATTAGGCAAGGGAAAGGGATGGGCCGATGCGCTCGGCTATGGGACAGCCCCCCTGGGGGAAGCGACGGTGTCCCAGCGCTCGCCCCCCTGGGCCGCGCGGCCCAGCAGCCGGCGAACGGGACGTGAAGACAAGTATCGGTGCCCTATAAAAGTGCTGGAAGATGTTAGCGAGGCAGAAGGAGCTGGAATTTAGCTACCCCCCCTCCCCCCGGGGGGGCTGGCTGCGACTGGGAGGACAAAGGGATTGGGGGGCCAGCTGGCTGGGAAGGGGGGAAGGAAACACTGAGAAGGGGAGGAGACTGGGACTGGCTGGACAAGGAGACCGGGACTAGGAAGCAGTGGGGGGAGGGTTATGGGGGAGAAGTGGGAGTGGCGGGAGGGAGAGAGCCCGGGGCGAGCAGGGGGAGAGCGGGACTTGGAGAGAGAGCCGGGGCGGGGGGGCTGCAAGGAGAGAGAAGCCTGATAGGGCGACCAGACAGCAAATGTGAAAAATCAGGACGGGAGTGGGGGGTAATAGGAGCCTATATAAGAAAAAGACCCTAAAATCGGGACATCTGGTCACCCTAAGGCCTGAGGAGTGGAGAACGGGACTGGGCAGGCCAGGAGACTGGGACAGGGAGCCAGGTATGGGGCAGAGACAGGACAGGGCAGAAGCGTCAGGCCTGGGGGGGAACGGGCAGGAGTCCTGGAACGGAGTTCCTGAGTCGCACCCTGCCTCGCCTGGCAGCAAATATCCAAGAAACCCCCTGGCAAAGCGTCCCATCCCCCTCGGGCGCAGCTCCACACCGAGGATGACAACTCCCTACTGCTGTCTGTCAGTCACTCCGTTCGCCCAAGCGGCAGCGGTCGATCTAAGGGTCCCCATGCTGCGGCCGACCCCTGGAGCAGGGAACGCGGCATCTCAGGGCGGACTTGCTGTTTTCTCTGTCTGCTTTTTTAAAAACATCACATAAAATCTCACGAAAATACATCGTCCAAGGGGCCCTCCGGTCCGGTGCTGAGGAGCCCCACGGGAAAGCAGGGGCAGGGATACTGTCTACAGAGCGGGGTGGGACTAGCGCACCGTGAATCAGGCCGGGGGCCCCACGCTGAAGAACGAGGAGAAACCGAATCACTGACCGGCTCATGGAGTGAGCACCAGCCACCCTGGGCCCGTGGAGAACTCGCCGGCGCTCGGGGCCCCGCAGCACCCGCACACGGGGGCCAGATTTCGGGGGCAAAGCCCGCCAGCTCCGGGGGTTCCTCACTGCGGAGGGCTTGTCTTTCCAGCGGTCTCCCGCTGTTGCGGTGGGGCAGCAGGTGGAGGAGAACGGGGCCCCCCGGTTTTCTCTGCACGGCCGCTGCCTCTGGGCTCAGGCCCGGAGAAGGGCTCGTGTCCTGACAGTGTTGCGTGTGGCGTGGGCTCCCCCGGGTGCCCGCGGGAGGGGGGAGTGTTTCCACGCGGGCCAGGCGGACACGGAGGAGAACCGGACCCGGGGGCTGCATCACCGCAGAGCCACTCCTCCGTGCTCCTCGCTCGTCTCGGAACTGCTGCCGGCCAGGTGAGGGGTCCCTGGCGGGGCAGGGGCCGAGGGCCAGAAAGCACACCCAGATCATCCCCGCCAGGCAGCACCGGAGAGGAGCGGGCCGCCGGGCCGTGCCAGGCAGCCGCTTGCCAGCTCGCAGAGGCGGAAAGGAAAGTGGGTTATGAGTGTCAGGGCCCAGCAGGAGCCGGGAGGAGCAGATGTTCAGGTGCGGGACGCGGAGCGCGGAAGGGCCCGGGGTGACAATTCGGGGCCATGGGGGAGCGTGGATAATTGGGGACCCTCCTGCGCCCTGACCCTCCGACACCAGCGCCCGGCGCGAGGCTGACGAGCCCCCGTGGCAAGCGCCTGGCGTTTCCTGCGGGGCGGCGGCTCGTCTGGGTAATGTACAGGTGGCTCGGCCGGGCTCCGGGCAGAAGCACATCCCGCCTGAGCCGGTCCCCGCCGCGGCCCGGGAAGGGGGCACCGCAGAAGAAAACAGGGCAAAGCCACAGAGACCGCAGAGCGGGGCTGCTCGGTGGCACCAGCTTCTCCGCCTTGCCTCGGAGGGGGCCGTGTCCTCAGCCTGCCTGCCCCGCTGGAATCCCTCTCCCCTCCCCGTGCGCCGGTTTCACACCCCGGGCTGTGGCGTTTTCCAGGCCCCGTGACTAGGTGGGGCACTGCCCGGGCCCAGGCCGCGGCTGGGTCTGAACCCAGTCCCGCTTCCCCGGCCTACGATGCTGGGCACTGTCAATCGTGTAACAGGTTTGTATTATAGGGGCCCCAGCGGAGCTCAGGGGTGCGGCGTGAGCGCTGCCCAGCCAGCAGGACTGACACGGGGCGCGAGTGGGTGCGGAAGCAGAGGGAGCAGCCCACGGACACGGACCCGATCAGCACAGCTGGGAACAGAACCCAGGTCCCGGCTCCCAGCCCGGGCTGCCCCTCCAAGACTGGCGTGGCCAGACCATGAACCCGAGGAAGAGCTGAAACAGCCGCCAAGAAATGGAAAGGGCCGGGTCAGGAGGGCTTCCTGCGAAGATCAGTGGCATTGGGGGGAAGAGACGCAGTAGAGACCGAGTCCAGCGCCCTGCTAGGATGGGGCACAGGCCCCGACGGAGGACACCCGGACCTTAGCGGAGAGGTGGTGTTTGGCAGGTTCAAACACGCTGAGAAGTGTGGGCTGGGGCTTGGAGACCCCACTCGGCCAATTTCTCCCCTGGGAAACCTAGGCCCTTTGGGAAGAGAAAGGGTCTTCTGCTTTAGCGGAGCACGTGCTGAGCAACGGATGCCTCTGATTGTCAAGCAGAGCTAACGCCGGACACGTCCGAGCAGCCTGGAGTTTGCCAAAGCGGCCCCCTTTCTGAGTAGAGACCCAAGCAGCGGCCGCACCGCGCTGAATGCAAGTAGGAGGCCTTGGATTGTTCTTTGCAAGGCAGGACAGGACGCCCTGAGAATGACACAGGGAGTCTTGGACCACACCAGCTGCATGAACTATCTAGGGCCCGTGGCTTGCCTCAGAAATGTTGGGCTCTAGCGAGAACTCCGCTGCGCTCCCCGCAAATGTTATTCCCCCTTCTCACAGCACCGTGCACCTGGAAGGCTCCCAAGCCCCCTGTGCAAACTATCCAGGAAACTTGTCCTTCAGCTGAATGCAGCCACCTCTAGGGTGGGACGAGATGGCTGTTAACAGCATCCAGCAATGGTTTGGAACAGCAGTAACTGGCTGTCCCCCAGCACCCTCCCCTCATCTCCACTTCCTGGCCCTGAAGGAGTGCCACTTACCTGCACAGGTGAGTCCTTTTCACCCCCGACCTTTGCTCAGCACCTCCCGGCTCTGTGTCCCTTACCCAGCCCACCCGAGACAGGCGCCACAACCAGCCAACTTCTTTGTCAGCCGAGAGAGCTGACGTTATTTCCTGCCTCGCCAGCATGGCGCACATCTGCACGGCCCAGCCACAGGGGAGCTGGTGGACTGAGATGGACATTGTTTACTTGAGGTCCCACAGAACAGATAATGGTGGGTGAGATCATAGAATCTCAGGGTTGGAAGGGACCTCAGGAGGTATCTAGTCCAGCCCCCTGCTCAAAGCACGACCAACACCAACTAAATCATCCCAGCCAGGGCTTTGTCAAGCCCGGCCTTAAAACTGTGCTTCTGTAAGAGCCTGACGAAGCCTAGCGTGTGTTGAGCTAGTCCACTAGAGAATCATAGCCTACTAGTGCCACCAGCTAACGGAGCTACCCCGTTAGCTCAAGAAGTAGGTGGGTCTGTGGTATGGCTCCAAAGGTCTCAGGTTCAAACCCTACTGAGGGGTGTTACAGACCCTGCTGCTTGGGAAGGGAATGCAATTTCCATCTTTTATTCAGAGATGCCGAGGCCAGAAGGACCCATTGCGATCATCTCGTCTGACTTCCTGTAGGACACAGGCCAGAGACCTGCCCCCACCTACTCCCTACCGCAGCGCTTTGAGAAAAAACATCCCAGCTGGCTTTAAAAACTGCCAGTGATGGAGAATCCACCACGAGCCTTGGGAAGTTGTTCCAGTGGAGAATTACAATTCTAGGCCTTATTTCCAGGCTGAATTTGTCTGGCTTCAACTTCCAGCCTTGGATCATGTGAGACCTTTCTCTGCTAGACCGAAGAGGCCAGTATTAAATAGTTGTTCCCAGGCAGGTACTCACAGACTGTCACCCCTTCACCTGCCCTGTGCTAAGCTAAATACACTGAGCTCAAGTCTCATTGTGAGGCATGAATCATTCCCGGGGCTCTTCTCTGACCCCTCTCCAATTTATCAACATCCATCTTGAACGGTGACTATCAGACCTGAACCCGGATTCCAGCCGCAGTCGCACCAACATCAAATGCAGAGATAAAATCGCCTCTCTGCTCCTACTTGAGATCCACGTTTCTCCATGCAAGTGCCCTTTGGCCACAGTGTTGCACGGGGAAGCTCATGTTCTGCTGATTATCCACCATGACTCCCAAATCTTTCAGAGTCACTGCTTCCCCCGTCCTGTATGGATGGCCGACATTCTTTGGTCCTAGATCCATACATTTACATTTAACCATATTAAAGCACACATTGCTTGTTTACACGTAGTTTACTAAGCGATCCAGATCGATGGATCAGTGACCTGTCCACTCCACTATTTACCACTCCCCCAATTTTTGTGTGATATGCAAATTTTGTCATTGATAGATTTTTGTTTTATTCTAGGTCATTAATAAAAATGTTAAATAGCGTAGGGCTAAGAACCGATCCGTGCGGGACCCTACTAGAAATACACCCGTTTACAATTAATCTATTTAATGTGTGCTATGTTAATTGTATATCTTTCTATTTTTTAATCAACATGTTGTGCGGTACCAAGTCAAATGGCTTACAGAAGGGTGAGTGTATTACATCAACATGATCACCTTTATCAACCAAATTTCTAATCTCATAAAAAAAAAGATATCAAGTTAGTTTCACAGGATCTAGTCTCTATAAGCCCATGTTGATTGGCATAATTTTATTACCTTCCTTTATTCTTTATTAAAGGAGTCCTGCTCCACTATCTTGCCCAGGATCAATGTCAGACTGACAGACCTGTAATTACGTGGATCATCCTGTTTACCCTTTTAAAATATTCACAGAACATTAGCTTTCTTCCAGTTTTCTGGAATTTCCCTGGTGTTCCAAGACTTATTGAAAATCAACATTAATGGTCCAGAGAGCTCCTGCACCAGCTCTTCTAAAACCCTTGGATGCAAGTTATCTGGACACACAGATTTTAAAATGTCTAATTTTAATATTGTTGTTTAACATCCTCCTGAGAGATCAGTAGAATGTGAAGAACGTTATCATACAATGACTACATTTTTTGTTCCCCCCCAAACACTGAACAAATATTTATTGAACACTTCTGCCTTTTCTGCATTATTATTGATAATCCTACCATTTTCATCTAGTAATGGACCAGCACCATGGTTAGGATACCTTTTGTTCCTAATATACTTTAAAAACTTCTCATTGTCCTTAACTCTGCTGGCCATAGACTTCTCCTTGTGGTCTTTTGCTTCCCTTATCAGTTTTCTACAGTTCCTAGCTTCTGTTTTATGTTCATTACTATCAGCTTCCCCTTTCTTCCATTTGTTATACATAATTTCTTTTTCTTTTTATAGCTGCCTTCACTTCCCTCTAAAACCAGGTAAGTTTTTTAAACCAGTACAACTTTCCTCCTGGATTATGGCTTTTTGGGCAACTAGCGAAGTGTTCTTAAGCAATTCCAAATTATCATTCCCATTTTTCTGATTACATTCTCCTTCCAAGCCAGACTGGTAATTGTTCCCAACCTTGTGAAACTGGCCCTTTTAAAAGCACCAAACGTTTATTGGCTCTTCTCCTAGAACGGCCTTAAATTCTCTGGATTGCTAAGAAGTCAAAGCGTTTCCATTCTCCTTACAGGGAGTCAGGTATTGTAGGGGCAGAAAAACACTCATCTGCCGCCGGTATTTGTTTCAACACAATCCCTGCTCGCATGCTTGGAACGCCAGCTGCATATTAGATTACACCGTCCCTGGAGCGTGTCCTTCACTGATTTGTCAGGGAGCCTCATGATTGCAGACACGCGGCTGGTGCTCTCTCTCACTGTAGGATCTCTGCTCCAAAGCCCCACAGCTGCTCTTGCCAAGCACAGAGGGGAGGGGAGCAGCCTGCTAGTTGGTTACTTTGATGTGCAGAGAAAAGTTACACAAGCAGAGGGCTATTTTCTTCAAACCATCTAACCCTTCCACCAACTCAGGGACTCTCCTAGGCCATGCAGTGTTGCTGGTGTGACAGGGTGGCCAGGAACACTTGGATTTGTGGTTCTGGAAGCAAGAAATGCTGTTTGAGTCTTTGTATTAGAAAAACACTTCCCCAGGAATCGGCTCCTGGCGATGTTTTGCAGTTATTCCTGTCTGGTAACCCATAAAGGCAGCATTCCCGCGAAACTCCTCTGCATCTTCCATCCATCCAGAAGGACCCTGAAGCACTTAAGTTCTCTCTACATAGGGATTGTTTCATCCAAAACTCCACTGTAGAGACCTCTAGGGTGGAATAAGGAACCTGGTTCAACAGTGGACCCAAACACTGCACAACCGGTTAGGGAAGAAATGGGGAACACCGTACCCAACCGAGACGGCAATGGGATTCTGCCACAGGTACCTAAGCTGCAATCGGATGGTTTTGCAAAAAGGGCTATGAAAACCGTGCTGACTGTGCAGGCGGGACCTTGCTTTTCCATTCCATCACAAACCCAGCACCTCCCGCAGCCCAGGACCATGCTGGGCCGTAGGCTCGGCCCTGCCTCACAGCAAGAGTCACATGTGGCTCCAGGGGAAGAGGGCAAGAATTCCACAAGCCCGGAGGTGACCGCCATGGAGAAATACACAGATTCCTCCCCTTTCAGTAACCCAGAGCCCAGGCTGTCAGATGACGAGTATTCGGGGCTGGCTGAAGGCCCTCACCTTACTGCCGAGGTGAGAAATCCAGGCTCAGGAGGAAAAAACCCCCTTGGACAGGACTAGCAGAACTAAGAGTCACACCTCAGAGCCCACACGGGGACAGCCAGAATCATGCTCGGCCTTTCGTGCTGAATCCTCCTCCGTGGGGAAAAAGAGACGTGCGTTCTCTTCCCCAGTGGAACCAGTGCGTTTGGAACCACTTGTTTGGGACACCGGCGCAGAATTGCAGAGATCCGTATCTGACTGGCCCTATGTGGCAGAAAATGAATGTGTCACAAGAGCCCTGGAAGCCACTTGTGTTCATCTGAGCTTTTGTACTTATCTGCTGGGCCGATTCTTTCCTCCTGCTAAGGAGCGAGTTGAAGGCATTACCCCACCAACCTCACTGACATTTCCCGTGGACACACCTCCAGGCCTTGCGCTACTTAAATCCTTTACCCAGGGTTGTAATTTCACAACCCTGACAGCCAAGTCAACACAAGTCTCACCACTTTGCCACTGAAGTATTTATTGTTGCATATATTATTTGTGTGATGGTAGCGGTTAGAAGCCCCAACCAAGATCGGGGGCCCATTGCTCTGGGCATTGAAATAACCATAGTATGAACTTAGAAGCTAAATACACAAGACAGCCAAAGGGTGAGAGGGGAAACCGAGGCACGGGAGGGCACGCAGGACTAGCCCATGGTCACAAAGCAGAGCAGAGAACAGAACCCAGGGTTCCTAGACCCACACTGCTTTTTCAACAAACAGCTGTTTTCCTAACTCACTTCAAACGGATGTAAATTACAGCACCATTCACATCACTGATCAATTTATTTATTACAAACTTTCTTGTGAGAGTTACACTTGTTTATATAGCAGGTCTGAATCTGCCCAATTTGCCTCCCCCAAGAACTAGCCCACGTGCTGGTTTTCAGAGACCATTAACATGCAAATTTGAAGTCAGTTTTAGTGATAAGGACATCAAATTATGTTAATTTGAAGCCAGGGTAAAGTTTACTTTATTCTTATTCTTTTGAACTGCAAATAAGACACACATTTTTAGCAGCGAGGGTCATTAACCACTGGAACGTACCACAGGTTGTGGTAGACTCTACATCACTAGAAATCCTTAAAATTGAGATTGGTTTTCTTTCTAGAAGACATGATTTAGCACAAGTTTCCAGGCTTGATGCAGGAATTTCTAGTGAAATTTTCTGCCCTGTGTTATGTAGGTGGTCAGACCAGATAACAACAATGGGGTTTGCTGGCCTTAAAAAAAAAAAAAGAAAAAAAAAATGAAAACCAGTTTGATAATTTTCCTCCAAGACGGAACAAAACTACTCCGGTCTACCCATTTTCAAACCAAAAAGATTTATTAAAATGATACAGATGAGAAGAGGGGATGAAAACACAGCTTGCGATATAGGATCTTAACTCTAGAATTGCTAGGAGTGGCTGCAGAGTGAGTCCTTGTTGCAATTTGGCCTGGCTTGATATTTGGCGGCTGGTGCAGGTATGCACACAGATGTGAAAGATGCAGGGCTGGCAATCGGTGGAAAAATGTGCTGGGCCCCAACAGAACCTTTGAAAGAAAGCAGGGGGTTGTGTAGTAACTAGAAGAGGTTTGATTCTTTGCATGCCAGGGCGGCAGGTACACTGCCAACCCGCAAAGTGATTGGAAGTCGTTTAAACAGATGACAATAGTTTCCTCTTCCAAATCTGATATTGTAAGTGAAAGATTTGAAGGGTTAAAATGGTGTATATCTAACCCCCACTCCCCCAAATAAAGAACCACTGGGAATTGTGTCCCCAAAACAGAAGGGGATTGAAATCGACAGGATTCCTGCTCCCAGCACTTCAGAAAGCAGGAATCTTAGCACTTTCAAATCCCCTGCTGGCTCCCAAGAATGGAGGCGGGAGGGAGATGGATAGCAAGGAGTGCAGTGTGTGTTTCTTTTCTCACCACCCCAGGAGCTGGGTTCTTAAAACCGGTGACGCCATTGTTTTAAAAGGGGCTGCTAAGTAAAACAAAGAGCTACAAGGCCACCAGCAAAGGGACATGTAAAAAGGAAAGGTATTTTCAGGGGGAGGGTGTGAAAGTCAAATTTTAGGCCAGTTATAATGACAACAGCACCCTAAGCACCGTGTGGTATGTTGGTGCTGCGATATGTCAATTACTCACTCGTTATTGAACAGCTGGATTCTGATTAGCTTATAAGAGAAATTTGTGCTTTTCCAACCAGGATCTTGCAAGATTATCTAGAAAAGCACAAATTCTTTACGGTCGTCCCCAATCTGGTTCCCTCTTTTAAACGGTAAGATGGGTTTCAGCTCTTACACACCTGCTGCATTCTCTGACTTACAGGATGGACTGGTGTGCCCAGCCAGGGGCCATCACCCAGGAATGGGCAGTATGCTGGGGTTTAACGAATATGCTGTTTTCTGACTGGCAGAGCAGTCTTTTAAGCTTCATTCATCAATGGCTGCTAAGTAACTAGCTAACCACCGGTTTTGTGTGCTACATTAAGAGGCCATATTTATCCTGACTGCAGGGCAACATGGGAAAGGACAGTTACTTACCTTACAGTAATGGTGGTTTGAGATGCTTTGTTCATAGGCAGACCATAAGAGGGACTCACATGGACAGAGACTCAAAGAAGAATTGAGACTTTTTGTATTTAGGGTTACATCCTCCACACCAGAAATAAAACAACAGATTCACAGCTTAATATCACACTTGTATTTAACTTATTTTCTGAACAGTTAAAATAATAAAAAACCCACACGGTTACCATGATCCTAGTTCAAGTGAACATTAGTACATTAACTACACGTCACTGTAACATAATCACAAAATTCAAAGCACTCGTTACTTAATCTAGAGAACAAATATAGCCGAGTAACAAACAGAAAACTCTGGAGCCCATGTTCTTTCTACCCCTTCCACTTCCACCCCCACCTCCATTGGAGCAGTTGAAAAGTGATGCAGCATGCGCTGGATGATGGGGTGCTCAGGGGGATTAAAAGGCTATGCTGTAAAAGTAATTACAAGTTACTGGATCAATTACATTTCGTGGGTTACCAGTGCCTTTTGCATCAGAACTATGGATGGCACGAGCAGCCCAGCTTCTCATGTCAGAATACCAGGGAAAGGAGCTGAAAGTGGGGTTACACTCAGAGGTGACAACATAGAGTTCCACATTGATCGTCTCAATGAGTTTCACAGCAGGAAAAATCCTTTTTACAAGCCCGCTCACTAGCACAGACATCAACTTGGGTCCTGACGATCAGAGATGGGTCACCCTCTTCCAGCAGTAATGGTTCAGCAAGTAGAACTTTACTAATAATTTAATCGGCTCTGCAGTGCTAACAGGATCAACACATTTTACCAGTGAAGTCAGCAACTAGGATTCAAAGACACGCAGGCAGCATCACGTTGAGTCAGGAGGATCAAGTTTTACCATGTCACTCTTCTGGCCATAACCATATAGGAGTCACTTGAAAAGGAATTTGAGAACTTCTCAGGGTGGTCCACTGCTCAAAAGTAACCAGTAGCTAGGGGCAGTATTGTGAGGGGCCTGTGGTGGGCAATGCATCCCTAAGGTTACGTCCACGCAGCAGCTGGGAGTTGTAATTCCCAGCTTGGGCAGACGGATACGCTGGCTCGGGCTAGCTGTGCGGGACCGGACCCGAGGGGGCCTGGTGGGACTCCGCTCAGGCCCGGCTGTAATGCGTGCATGTCTCCTCAGGCTGAGAATTACACCTGTCAGCAGGTGCGCGCGCACGCGCACACACACACACATGGCTTGTCTACACCTCAGCGGTGCAGCAGAGCAGCACTTAGTGAAGATGTTACTACGCGGCCCAGAGACCTTCTCCCACCAGCATAGGGACTCTACCCCCTAGCTAGGGTAAGGGGAGAAGCCCTCCCACCGACATAATGCTGTCTACACCGGGGGTGAGGTGGGTGTAATGTCATCGCTTGGGTGGATTTTCTGTGTTTAACAGAACTGTAACTGGGCAAGAGCTAATGGGGACTGAAATCTATTTGCGTGGAAGTTGCTGCTGGGACTGGCAGACAGAAGAGCTGGCCACCAGGCTGTTTGGAAGGGCACCTAGAAGACGATTTAACAGGTAGCGAGTGGGTAGATTCCTGATCCAGATTAGGTATCACACGTTACGACAGGGTGCCCAACCTCTGACCAACCGAGGGCTGAGCTGGGAACCTGCCAGCAGCAGCCAAAAGGCCAAACCTTATGTGAAAAAAGCCCCAGAACGCAGCTGGCAGTATCTTCAACACAGAGGTGCAGCTGTCAGAGCAGGCCATCTTCCATCTCAACCCAAGTGATGGCTGCTTGGCTCAAGACGGAGCATTGCATGCAGGGACCTGTAGTCTCCCTAGGCAGCATTCCTCCGTAGTGAGGGTAGGACAACTGCAGACCACACGGACGAAAACCAGCAGGCAGTCACGGGAGAGATTTCACATGCAGGCCCTGCCTCTGGAGGTGCAGCTGGAATCACCTGAAGTTACCCTCTCTGGAAATCTTGCTGCTTGTGGTGGGGTGGGGGGAACAACAAAGCAAAGCTCAGCAAGATAAATACATCCTGCATGCCGCACGAGGCCCCCGGTAAAGTTCCCTTTGGCAGCTGGTATTCCCAATGACTATTTCAGATTGTCCTCCCGACCCCGGAAAAACGGGGAGTCAATCAATCCGGCAATTCTAGGAAGCAGCTGTTTCTGACAAGGTTTTTTTACCCTCTCCTACACAGAAGAATCTCCTTCCTTCTAAACCAACTGCACACTGGAGAGCAATGCACAATCTAGACCAGGGCCATGACCTTTGTTCAGTGCGGTCCCCACCTTTGCAGAGGGGCCACTCTCCCCTCCCCTTTCCAATCACCTGGGCTGCCTCCCCTCCCGTCCCGTCCCCTCCCCTCCTGCAGGCAAGAGCTCATTTGCAAATGAGCCATATCCCTGCAGTATCCAGGCTGGCTCCTCCCCATTATCCGCTGCTGAGGAGGAGGGGCAGCTAGCATCATCCGACCAAATGCTCCATGGACCAGTTCAGGAATCCCAGGTCACAAAAGCAGACCTAAAGGGGAGCTGAAGGACATCAACGGACACTTGAGTGCAAGGCCCAATCCTGACAGGTGCTGAACACCCACAACTCCCAACCGGACTTCGGGGTGACGAGAGTCTCAGCATCAGGCCCAATGTTCTGTTCAGACAGTGTGGGGAGGAGAAAGAGGAAAAATATGCACCTTACTCTCCAGCTTTTGAGTGTACAAGGATTAAAATACAGAATAAAGGATCCTTTCAATGCAGGAACAGGTGGATGGGAAGGGGAAGCACGGCGGGCCACAACCTCTTCCAGTTCAGAAACAAGTTTACAGCATTTCGATGCTCACAATGATCACAGACCTCAACTCTCGCCACCTGAAACCCTCGAGGCAGAGGGACAGCTGCAAAGGTTCTCTGGGCTGCAAATTCCTTCACGCCCGTTTTCAGTTTGCGTATGTTGAGGTGAGCAGCTTTCCTCCTGCGATCAGAAACGGGCGTGTTTGCAGCAAGGCTCCCTCCTGACCTCTAGCTGCCCTGGAGTTGCGAACAGGTGGCGTCAGCGTTGTAATGGATTGTCTTGCTCTTACGTCCCACCTCCAGTTTCCAGTCCCCGGGTCCAAAAGGCAAGACTATCGTGGGAGAAGTGACAGTCTCGATGAAGCAGATGTATCTCATTTCAAAGGGATGTGCAACATCTGAGTCCATGCACACCGCTAGTCCTTGCTTCTGGCTCCTTTCTCCAGACTAATTTCATTTTTCTTTTCCTTTTAAATGCTGCATTTACTCCAGCCCTGCTGGGGATTACACAGTCAATTCACGTTGAAATCTCCACGCACAGCTCCTTAGTGGACAAGGTAGAAAGCCACCTTGACATGAAGGTCTAATAACCACATTATTCCTCCTACGCTGAACAGCAGATGACCCCAAGGCTGGGAGCGGTGGCAGATTTGAGTTTCTTAGATCAGTTTCCTTCTTAGACATCAGAAGGAACTTGGAGGCTGGGGTAGGACTTTGTACAACTTGAGGGTTGGGGCAGGATTCTTCATTGAGCCATTCTGTATTAAAGTCCCCAGACATAGTCCCTCCTGACGAGTCAAACAGCCCTCTACCACACGCCAAAAAAATAAAATAAAACTATTGCAGCAGTTGCTCACACACTGTACCTTACAAACAGATTTATACAGCAGAATTACAACTCTGGTACCACTTAAAAACCCAGCAGTGCTTAGAAGTTTCAAAATAGCAGCATGGAACAGCAGGGCTAGGACAACCAATGATGATTTGCAACAGTGTTGACTCCATGTTTGGCCAGGAAGCATGCTGGATCTCCCCAAGTCCTCACAACTAGCAAAACAAACTCCACACTAGCAGGCACCGCCCCCAAGGACACTGATAAAACCGTGAGAACCTCTGTCGCATCCAAGGCGAAGAGTCACGATCGTCTAGCACCGCCTGTAGCCGAAAAGTGACAAGACAAACGGAGGAAAGAAAAGCTGTTACGTCTGCAGCCAGCTCCATGCAACTGTCCACTCTCTCACAGCCACACTGCAGTTTTGTAACAACCGCACCAAAAGGAGCCGTGTTCAAACAACATTACGGATGAGACTTGGAACTCCACTTCAGCAGGAGCAATTCAGAGTGAAAAATATGATCCACACGTCTCCGCCCATGCTTTGGGGATCCAGTATGTCTGATCACCCAGCAGCCAAGGACCTCCGCGATAGTTCAGCCTAGTATTAAGGATACGCTTTCGGTCTTGCCTCAGCCTTTCGTTGCCTCTGCCAGTCTGAGTCAGGCCACGAATGTTCTCTGAACGGAGTTCGTTTATTTTGCTCTTTTTACAATAGTAATTTAAACAAATAGAAAGTAGGAGGCGTGTCAATGACCAGCTCTGACTAAGAGAGGCTCTTTAGAGTCGCTCTGGGTCCTAGGCCTTCCTGAAGACACATGGGAGCTGGGGGTTTCTTTTCACACAGATTCTCACGCTCCTTTGGAGCTGTTCTGAGTACTCTGAGCTCTGCCAGCTACCTTCCAACGTCGCCACTGCCTTCCCCTCTGCTAGCTCCTCGAGTCACCTAGTCGCTTACAAAACTGTCGCTGGTGGAGAAAGGACGGCAAAGCTAGTTAGTGACGCAATCGTGACCCCCAGCAGAGCAAGGCTGGTGAGAACGTACCAGTCAAATCTCCCATCTGCCAAGTTCCAACCTCAGAGTTGAGGAGATAAAGGGCTCTAGTTTCCCAGTGCAGGATGGGACTAACTCCCAGTGAAGGCGATGGGTGTCATTCAAGACCTGCAGTGGGTGAACTGGGCCTAAAGTTTGTACCAGAAATTTTGACAGACGTTAAACTGAGGTTGGAATGACTGGAGATTGTTTTATTTAACCCTTCCTCTTCCAAAAGCAAGGCCTCTCAGGTGGCTGTTCCCACTGCAGTGGGGAAGCCAGCGCCTGCAGGGTCCCCCACTGGCTCTTCCGGTCTAGCTGACTGGCTGTGACATGGAGAGTCGCTCCTCACGCCCTGCCTGTCAGCGGGTGCTCTCCATTCTGAGCCAGGGTGGTTCTCAAAGGTCTCGGCTAGTGTGTGACGATTCAGGGTGATGATCAGTACGCGGGTTAATTATCGTCCAGGTCCTAAACTGCGGTGCAGAGAAGGTTGGGGCTCAGAAAGGTCACACGACTCATCTCCCTCACCCGCACTGGGGATCGGCGGCGCCAGCCCCAGAAATACGGCAGAGCTGGCCTGGAGGTACAGCCGGCTGGCCAAGACAGCCAATCCCACCGGTTAAACCAATGAGAAAACACATGCGGCCTGCCCCAGACAACTGGCTGTATCGGTCCTATCAGCCACAGGACCCAACCCAGCCATCCCCTCCTGGGTCACAGTGCACAACGCTGGCCACTGTCGGAGACAGGATATTGGGCTAGATGGACCTCTCATCTGACCCAGTACAGCAGCTCTTATATTCTTATTTAGGGATGTGGTCAGCCACAAAAGCCCTCCAGAGCTGGGCCAACAAGGTCCTCTGCAGCTCCCTCTTCCATCCTCTGGCTGTGACATCTCCTGGGGGACGAGGGAAGAGGGTGCCAGAGTCTTCTCCCCACCCCAGCCTCATGTTTCTATCTAAGCAGAAGTACAAATCTTAAACCCTTAACAAAATCAATACTGTCTTCAGGGCCAATAGCAGGAGAAACGGAACCCTGCCCTGGGTCCAGATAATGTCTTTGATAGCGAAATACTGCCCCATACCCTTCAGGAACTGATTCCCACCCCCAGGCAATACTGGACTTGGGACTTTGGCAGAAGCCAGTTTAACCTTTTGTTGACTGGCACTGCCCAGACTGGCAGCCCAATGACTGCGGAGGGAAATTGCAATACACATCCAGCCTCCAAAGGGTTAGCGGGACAAGCAAGAGAAGAAAGCAAAAAAGGCGGATTTGGCTCCAAACTGTCAGCTTCAGATGCCCAATAGCTCCACGAGCCCCGGTTTCCAGACACAACGCCCAACGGCAGCAGGGGCTCTCACCTCCTCTCCAGCACGGCGTTTGTTGCTTTTCAGAGTCAGCAGTTGCATGGTCTTACAAAAGCCCGGCAATGATGTTGTTTAATATTCGAAGCAGCAGCCCCTTCCCCCCAACCCGGAAGGACTCTCAGCAGGATGCACAGTGGCAATGATTCTTCTGTTTAACACCAAAGCAACAAATTCTGGCAACACGTTAAATATATTTATAGGACATCTGTGACTGGGACAAGAGGGAAAAGACAGGGAAGTGGGGAGGGGAGTGGCTAGGCAGAGGGGAAAAGGAAGAGGGGTGGTTTAAAAATGTTAATCGTTCATGAAAGACCAAAGACATCTTCCGATATAGCAGCACTTCAGCAGTCAGCTGCACTGAGCAGACCCTGTCGGAGATCAACCGCATGCCAACTTTGTTCCAGAAATGAATCCGAGAGCCTCTCTCTTCCGCAAGGATTGGTTACGTGGATAGTTCTTTTGTCCCGGCATTGGCAGATAATTTAAATACTGCAGCTTAAACGAGTTCTGGAAAAAAAAAAAAAGGAACAAGAACCACCCTTTTGTGCATCAAACTCATCATTTTAAGGAAAACCTCTCTTACTTCCCGTGTCTTTCGAGTGGTTGCAAGGTGCTGGGTTGAGAGCTCTGGAGAGTCCAGGTGTATTTATACACTGAACCGGGAGAGTGCAGCACAGGCTGTGACACAAACCGCTGCTCACGTGCACGGTTACGGAGAGCCTGCCTCACCCTCACCAGTGAAACAAACTGCCACCCAGGGCCCCAAACGCAAGGGTGGCAGATACGCTAACCAAGTGTGCAACCCAAGCCCATCCTAAGCAGCCCCACACCCCTCCAAATCAAATCCAGCTCGATGATTAATCTAGTCAGGCAGTAAGTTCCCCCATACGAGCCTAGAAGTGGTAACTCTCCTTGCTGGGATAAAAGCTAGAGGGTTAACACTACACACACACAGGCAAGGCCTGGTCTAAGCAGCCGTCAACTCATGCAGCTAGGGCGCTGGGCCCTATTAATAGATACTACTATACATCAGCAAATTTCCATGTAATCAGGCTGGACTCGCTGGTCTGCGCCTCCTCCACTGGCCAAATCCACTATCCTGCATTCCCCAACATTGGGAGAACGGCGCCATCACTACCTAGGAGGAAGTGCAATTGCCATGATTTGGCAGAACCTTCTAGCTTGGTGACAACTGCCCAGTGTCAAACCACCTGCACCCCCATGTTAAGCAGCCGCTCCTCCATTCACTCTGAAGAACCCCTCCCCCTCCTGGCTGGGTGGGAACAACTGCTGATTTCATTGTTGGGGAAGCTGGGCCAAAAGGGGAATTGGGTGTAAAGACTGGAGGTGCCACATGCAGTGTTCAACAACTCCTGCTCGAAGGTACCAAAAGATTCTCTGCCTCCTGGCAGGATAACTACCACCAGCCAAGATGGGAGATACTGACCATCCAAACGAATCATTCCAGCTCAACGTTTGCCTCTTCTCCCCAGTGCCCACATGCCCTTGTGCCTCGTTTTTACCTGTGCGCGCATGAGGTACAGTGTACTGTTATTTATCTGGAGATGTAGGTGTACGTTCTGGACGGGGAGCGGGTCGATTCTGCTTGGGCAGCTGGGTCATTCAGGAAGTCCCACATGAGGATTGTGTCATCGTGCGAGCTGCTGATGATCTGGAATTCGTCGAACTGGAGTCGAAAGACTCTCCCAGAATGCTCCTAACCGGGAGGGTCAGAAAGACAGCAGGGATTACTTTACAGACTGCCTGGCTGCTTTGAATGCGTGGAGAACATTAATAATTGATTCGGTTTTTGGTCAGTAAACCCTATATGGCTACTGTGTGCCATTGTCTCTGTGGAACAAGCTAAGTAGCGTAAAAGTACGTCTGCCATATTTGGAACCTGGCCCTTCAGCAGGGAGTGCACACCAGAGTAGACACCTGCATGGAAGCATTGCTCCCCGAGCCCCATGCCCTTAGACCGAGCTCTTCTCATAGGACAGCTCTTCTCTAGAGTGGCTAGGGGTGGCTGACAGAGCAGTAGCCTCATACCTCCTACTATACAGTTCGGCACTGCCTCCATAGCATTTCCACCAACAGTGGATTATAGGGGAATAGGGGAAAGTTTGGCAATTGATTGCCTTCTATGATGAGAACGATCTGTGGATATGGGGAAAGCAGTGGCTGTGATATATCTTGACTTTAGCAAAGCTTTTGATACGATCTCCCACAGAATTCTTGCCGGCAAGTTAAAGAAGTATGGATTGGAAGAATGGACTATAAGGTGGATAGAAAGCTGGCTAGATCGTTGGGCTCAATGGGTCGTGATCAACGACTTGATGTCTAGTTGGCAGCCGGTATCAAGTGGAGTGCCCCAGGAGTCGGTCCTGGGGCTGCTTTTGTTCAACATCTTCATTAATGATCTGGATGATAGGATGGATTGCCCCCTCAGCAAGTTCACAGATGACACTAAGCTGGGGGGAAAGGGAGATACGCTGGAGGGTAGGGACAGGGTCCAGAGTGACCTAGACAAATTGGAGGATTGGGTCAAAAGAAACCTGATGAGGTTGAACAAGGACAAATGCAGAGTTCTGCACTCAGAATGAAAGAATCCCATGCACTGCTACAGACTAGGGACCGACTGGCTAAGCAGCAGTTCTGCAGAAAAGGACCTGGGGATTACAGTGGATGAGAAGCTGGATATGAGTCGACAGTGTGCCCTTGTTGCTAAGGCGGCTAATGGCATATTGGGCTGCATTAGTAGGAGCACTGCCAGCAGATTGAGGAAAGTGATTATTCCCTATTCGGCACTGGTGAGGCCACACCTGGAGTACTGTGTCCAGTTTTGGGTCCCCCACTACAAAAAGGATGTGGACAAATTGGAGAGAGGCTAGTGGAGGGCAACGAAAATGATTAGGGGGCTGGGGCACATGACTTATGAAGAGAGGCTGAGGGAACTGGGCTTATTTAGTGTGCAAAAGAGAAGAGTGAGGGGGGATTTGATAGCAGCCTTCAACTACCTGAAGGGGGGTTCCAAAGAGGATGGAGCTCGGCTGTTCTCAGTGGTGGCAGATGACAGAACAAGGAGCAATGGTCTCAAGTTGCAGTGGGGGAAGTCTAGGTTGGATATTAGGAAACACTATTTCACTAGGAGGGTGGTGAAGCACTGGAATGGGTTACCCAGGGAGGCGGTGGAATCTCCTTCCTTAGAAGCTTTTAAGGTCAGGCTTGACAAAGCCCTGGCTGGGATGATTTAGTTGGGAATTGGTCCTGCTTTGAGCAGGGGGTTGGACTAAATACCTCCTGAGGTCCCTTCCAACCCTGATATTCTATGATTCTATCTATGAATTGATCCCAAGTCTCCTGCTTGACACTATTGCTACTGCTGAAGGAGGAAACAGCTTGAACTGGAAGAGACAAAGGGGACCATTAGAAAATCAAAATGACATTGTAATGATTCCTCCAGAGCAGTTCTAAATGTAGCCACAAGAAAGGCCCTTCTTTAGAGACAGTTTGTATTCTTATAGGCGGCGGAGTGGAAACAGTACGGCAATCTACGCCAGATCCTGCACATGGTAAAGCACAACTCACTACACTTTCCCACGTGTGCTGGCTAGCTGTTATCAGTGTTCCCTGGTGCAGGCATGGGCGGCAGCTTCCCTGGTCAAAGGGAGTGCAGACAAAACCAGTGCAACGCCTCCCGACTCTTGTATCAGTACGTGGCTCCTTGTCATGCCTTCCACGCTGCCAGACACGGTGTAAAGAAAACCGAATGTCATAAGAGATTCTAACCATGACAGCTAGTTTTAAGATGAGTAAGTCACAAAAAATGAAAGTTCTCTCGAATATAGTCATCAACAGAACAGTTTTCCACCACACAGGAAGCTGCTGTTTTGACAGAGCAGGACTCTGAAATGCAGCTCCTTTTTGAATGCAAAGGGCCATTTCACAGTTGTGGTAAGGCAAGTTCTGTTTTGTTTTGAATTAATTTTAAATAAGGTTGGTCTTACAAGTAGCATCCTTAGTTTTAAAATTCTAGTTAATTAAACAGACAGACCCTCCAAAGAGTCTGGTTTTGCATGTATTCAAACAGGAAGGGTGTTTCGTGTGCCCAACAGAATAGAGCTCCTGCTGGGGAAAGTCACTACAAGAGCAGGTGTCACTAGGAGACTGAAGGAGGCAGGGAATGCAAAAGGCCACTTTGAAAACAAACTTTTCAATCAGTGTTTACAAGATCCTATGCACTAATCACTGTACTTGCTCTTTAAAATCCCAGGCGCAGCTGGTGTGATGCAGGCTTCACATTGTAAGTTAAAGCCAAAAGAACCTGGCCTCCTTAGCTTGAAATGTAAAGCTGCGCCATGCTTATTTCTCAGCTTGGGAAGCTGCTGTCAAGCTCATGCGGCTGCTGCTCCATCCAAAGGAGGGGAAAATGAAAGGAACTGGCATGCGGCGAGCACTCGTTATCTGCAGACTTTTCTCCTACTGCTTGAAAATTGAACACAAACGGCAGGAGGCTTGCAACGTTTATTGCGAGGTTTCATTTTGGAGGCCGAGGGAAGGAAAAAGAGCACGAGTAAGCGGATACTAGGATGCTCTGCAGTTACAGGCATGAAAGAAACTAAAAGTAACGCTCCATGCCCTCTGTCTTCCCCCTTAGCTCACTTGCGCCTACAAACAGGGACTGCTAGGTATTATTCACAGATTCCTACAATGTTTTCATCCCACAATTTCTGAGTTATAATGCAATTATTCAGGGTACCTGTATTTTTCACTGCCAGCAAAAGGAGATGGAATTGCACTAGTTAAATTAAGCCTCCCAAGTTAGCAGCAGAAACAGACAGTGCCCAAGCAGGGTCTAAGATTGGAACAGGATCAACACTGTTAATGTACGGAAGTCTCAGATTCTGGGTCTGTACATTCACAGGCATAGGGCCGCTCCATGGTTTGCAGCTGACATGTGCTCAAAATCCCTCAGACTTTATTACCCACAAAAGCGTATGCCCAAATAAATCTGTTAGTCTTTAAGGTGTCATCGGACTCCTCGTTGTTTAAATAGATTTTAGTGAGGAACTTAAAATCAATTTTAAAAAGGGATGAAAGCCCTTCTTTTAACTGCCCCTTTTAACAACAATCGCCTGGCAACATTAAAAAACTGCCAGAGAGAAGAAAGAGGCCCAGGAAAAGTCTGGTCACCCAGCAACACACAGATTATGGAGACTCATCAGAGGGTATCATCCCCTTGAGGTCAGACCCTCAGCTGGTGCAAACTATCACAGCTCCACTGACTTCCAATATCTGAAGTGGTGACAGGGGTGTCGAGGAGCGGAACATTCTCCCTTGGGACTGGCACGGAGCTGATGCCCTGGCGTATTGTTAGGGGCTGCTGAAGAGGCTGTAAAACTCATTCCTTGGCTGTGTTAAAGGTCCCATGGCCCTTTTTGCAAGGCTCTGGTTTGAAAGTCTTTGCGGGTGAAAGATCCCATAATCCCTTATATTCAGACACATCTGCAAGCCTGCCCTTTGGGGCCTATCATCATCTGCTTCAGCTGAACTTTGTCTACAACAACTCAAGCTTTCATGGTGTCATACAGCCTTGACAAAGTCTGTCCTCCCCCCCCTCGCCCCCCCCCCCCCCCAACCAAAAGCTCTTACCACGAGGGTTCGCAGACAGAGGGTCCCAGCTGGAGCGCGAGGGTCCAGAGCAGCGACAAGATCCCACACTTTAATTTTCCTGGAGAGGAAAGAGGGGACAAGCACCAAAGCTTTGTTACAGAGAAAAGTGTCAATGGTTCACCAGCAATTCAAGTTAACAGCTTAGATAATACATCCGGAACCACAGAGAAACCTTTCTGCTCTTGACACCTGGCTCTCACATGCTCTCTTGGGTAAAGCCTGCTGATCTTACAGGGGGAAGTATATGGTTACCATACAAATGAATTACATAAAAAAGCAGGTGACAGTAACTAACGTAGAAACCCGGGTGAAGGTTAATGTAGACACTTACTCCTTAATGGCAAATGGGCCAAAAGCAATGAAATGGAGTGATCACAGCTGTGTGAGTGCATTTGGGTTTATACACAGATAATGTGACACATTATATAGAGCCTCTTGTTGGACAAGAAGAAAAGCGTGTCTAAGTCTGCACAGCCTGGATTCATCCCCTCCTTCTACTGGTACAAGCGCGTCCCTTCCTCCTAGAAAGTAGGCAGGCAGGCTAGGATTGCTCCACCTGTGCAAACTACTGCTAAGGGCAGCCACAGGCAGGTTCCACAAGAACCACGAGAGCGCAAGCATTTCAGAGAACAGGACACATTCAGTGAGGGAGGAAAGGCACGTCTCCACGTCAACCCAGGCATGCCACTGTACTGGTATCCGGCTTGCTAGAGGTTTGGGGTTTAGCTAGCAAGCTGGGGTGATGACACCAATGGCTTTAGCATCAGACTGCACCAAATCGCGATGTCAAATTTATTACAGAAAATCAAACGGGACTGGCCTGGAGATTTCCCTCGTCCTTAAGCCAGACGGTCGCCCCTAGAGTTCAATCCCATGCGCACCTCCCCTGCACAATGTAGTGACTATCTCGTAGTATGAAGGGTGCTAACAAGAGGATGGGGGAGAATGAAGTGTGGGGAACCCACGCACCCCAGTTTAAACCAGTCTGAAGGCTTAGGGATTCTATACACTAGTAGAGGGACCCCTGCCCAGGAGAAGGAAGCTGACTTTGTGGCATAGGGGACGTGCTATCCAAATTAGCTGCACAAGACCCCAGTGTAGCTCAGAGTTATTCAAGCCTGGAAAGGGAAAGTCAGCTCTTCCCCAAGGGAGCCTGGACACCAGCAATGTACCAGGAAGCCAGCCCACCAGAGCAAATACAACCTCCGAGTGAAGAAAGCCCCTTCCCCCGCCACAGAAATCTGGCTAGCTGCAGTGGAGAGTGCTGGAAAAGGACCCTGCTCTTTGGAGTCCCTTTCACAGCGCAAGCAGCAATGCTTGGTTAAGCACATTGCCCTAGATTATCGACAGGAGTTTCCAGACCAAGACACTCACTGGGCACTTTTCAGTCTGCCTGTTGTACTTTGTTGCCTTCTCTGACTGGCTGTGCGTCTGCTCATTCACTTCTCTATACTACTCAGTTATGTGGTGAACGGCAGCAGCTGTGCAGCAGTGAGAACCA
This sequence comes from Trachemys scripta elegans, assembly GCF_013100865.1. Classification (NCBI taxonomy): domain Eukaryota; kingdom Metazoa; phylum Chordata; order Testudines; family Emydidae; genus Trachemys; species Trachemys scripta. The sequence continues at coordinate 124,188,895 of NC_048304.1, read as the reverse complement.
CCTGGCTACACTACACTACAGGGGCAGGTCTTGAGATGTTCCCCCAAATATATCCCCCCTTCCCCACGCACACCCCAACACCTTCCCTTGGCTCTGAGTGACCTGGTTCAGCTGAGCTCACACACAGCAGGTGCTTCCAGTTACGCGACGCCTGTTACAAGTCAGTGGGAGTTGAGGCCTGTCCGGCAGTTTGAAATTGTACCCCACCAGGTGGGTTGCCAGTGACAGGGGACCGACTCCATTATTTATATCGAGGTAGTTCCCAGAGCCTCCTGTCCCACCAGGATCTCACTAGGCTGAACACACACAGGTACAGTCAGTTTCTGTCCCAAAGAGCTTACAGCCTAAAGAGACAAAACCCAGACAAGGGGCGGGGGGAAGGGATCTACCACACAAGCGAAGTGACCAGGGACGATGGACACGTCTTAGTTCTATTGATCTATCTGTTATTTAGTTCATTATGGGGCCAACTGGCGTAGAAAGAAGGCAATAAGTAGAGCAAAAGAGGAGGTCACAAGGAATCCTGAGGTGGAGGGGTGGCCGGAGAGAAACATGGAAGCTCAGAGAGAGAGACGAGCAGAGGAGTTGGTGCAAATAACCAACCGGCAGAGCAAAAATACTGTCCAGAGCTCGAATAGTAAAAGTAGTTTGCTGTCACCGCTGGTGTCCAGGAGCTGTGAAGTTCTTGCCAGGAGTTGTGGGGGAACAAAGGGGCTTGGTTGGGTCTCTCCCTGCTCTATTACTGGTACGTCTGACTATTGCTGGGGAAGTCTCTGTTTTGGAAGGCTGGCTCCGCCCTGGAAGGTCTTGCTCCATTTCCTCCAGGCTCTGACAGGGTGGAGAAAGGGGCTGTTGGGGGATAAGTGGAGATGCCTGCCACCCTTTGGTTAGAGTCTAGCTCAGGTAGGGCATTACTGCTAATGACTCAGGCGCCACACAAAATGCAGAGGGGCAGCCCATGGGAAGACTTGCAGATCCAGAGGAAACACTCTTTATGAAGCGGTCCTGTATCGTGTACGCTGCTGTTGGCAGACCAGCACTAGGGTAACCACTTACCTCCACATGTAGGGCAGAAGGGGAAGGGAGCAAGCTAGACATGCACGCACAGGGATAGCTCAGTGGTTTGAGCATTGGCCTGCTAAACCCAGGATTGTGAGCTCAATCCTTGAGGGGGCCATTTAGGGATCTGGGGCAAAAATCTGTCAGGGACGGTACTTGGTCCTGCTGTGAAGGCAGGGACTGGACTCGATGACCTTTCAAGGACCCTTCCAGTTCATATTAAAAAAACAAACAAAAAACAAACAGCAGGAATTGTGGGAGCTGTAGAAAAAGCAGCTTCAGGTCTGGCCACTGCTAAACACGAGACACAGACCTTATGGACTCAGTGCTCTGATCTACTACATTCCTGGGCAGAGAACTAGCTGATCTGGTTGTCAGTGATTCAAGCATGAGGAGATCTGCCATGTGAAACTGCTGGAAAACACACCACAGAAGACCCGTTCCAGAAAAGGGAATGTAACGCACTTCTCCTATATTGGCCATAAGTGTGAGAACAGCACAACTAACAACGGGTTTAATTTTTTTTAGGGGGGTGGGAGGGTGAGAAGAGGGATGCTCGGTGTCTGAACCTCATTAACAATCTCACCCATCATATGCCCCGCTGACTATCCTCTTGTTATCGAAGCGTATGCATCTCACCAACTCCTCATGGCCTTCCAGTACTCGTAAACATGCCCCGCACTCTATATCCCATAACCTGGAAGAGATTAGGAAGAAGAGGAGAGAAGGTCTGAAAATCTATTATTGCAATGAAATGTTTGGTCTCAGACTATAATTGGCCAACGCGTTCTTTGGAAATAAAGATTCTGATGGTGCTAATGTGGAAGATCTTGAATTCATCACCCCAGAACCCCCACTTTTTTCCTGCAGCTCAGTGGGAGCATATTTTCCAAAGAAAACCCTGTTACGTTATGTTACGTTCAGGTTCTAGTGGGTCAAGTGATTTGACACATGGCAAACCAGCGACTCTGAATAGTTGGCACTGGCTCCTAATCTGTTCCATCACCTTGCAGCTCTGGTGGAGAATGCACAGCATCACTGCCACAAAGCGCCTCTCTCCACCGAGGAAACAGCTGCAGTTTGAGAAGGGCTCAGCTTGCTGGGATGTTTTACACAGAGGCAGAGGTGTAGCCTTAGTGCATAGGGGTGCTGGCGGAAAGATTCCTGTTTTAAGGCCAGAGAGGCCAGTAGATCATCTAGCCTGAACTCCTGTATAACACAGGCCAGAGAATTTCACCCAGTTACCCCTCTATTGAGGCTAATAACTTGTCTTTGACTAAAGCAGATTCCAGAAAGGCATCCAAGCCATCAAGAGATGGAGAATCCACAGCTTCCTTTGGAAGCTTGTCCCAATGCTTAATCACCCTCACGGTTAAACACTGGTGCCTTATTTTTAATTGGAATTTGTCAGGCTTGAACTTCCCGCCATTGGTTCTGGTTATGCCTTTCAGTACTAAATAAAGAGTCCTTTAATATCCACTAGTTTCTCCCTGTGAAGGGACCTCTACACCATGATCAAGTCACCACTTGATCTTTCTTCTCTTTTCTCTGATAGTTTAGTTGGAACAATGAAATACCCTGGCCTCAGTGACTTCCTGTATTGAGTTACTGGGTTTAAATGCCTTGAAACATGATGGGCTAGATCCTCAGCTGAAAAACCAGGGCAGCTCTGGTGATGTCAATGGCGCTATTTGACTTGCACCAGCTGAAGAGCTGACCGGAAATCCCACCCAAATCGTTTTCAGATAGAGTCTCTCTCTCAGGAAGACAAACTTTAATTTCCTAGCTCTTTTATATGCTCTATATTTACAGAACTGGAAAATCATTTAACACACTCCCTTTTGAAAAACAATTCTTAGGGATTCTAAAGGTTTTCAACCTCTAGGACATCAAATTTCAGAAGTTACAAACTTCAAATTTCACATCATGTTTTACCCAATTGAAGGTCAACATCTGGTATCTCAAGTAAATTAAAATCAAACATACATTAAGTCATCCACATAGATTACTCAGTAAGCTGCCCTCTTATCACCTTCCCACCGATACCCGCCCTCAAGCAATGCTTGTGGAAGGCTGGTGAGCAGGTAAACCTTTCACCATCCCTTGAGGGCCACTGGACTTGGGTTCAGCTAAGATTCACTGCCAACTTTCATGAAATTCTAGCACAATTTATCTATCAACTAGGAATTGTATTCCGTGTAAAAATAAGAGTAACCGTATTCCTCTTTAGGTTGATTACTGTACTGACATTTTTGTTGGTTATTACAAGTGGTATTTTAGTTGATTTTCTAAATGCTGTGATATTTAATTATTTCCTACTCCCATTTCTTTTGGCTCTGAGTTTCAAAGTACTGTACAAAAATTGATTTATTCAAATTCTAAGAGCACAATCTTTGCCGCACTTAGGGGCGTTTTAGAAAAACAGCACAATGTAATCACCCCCCCCCCCATTTCACTGGGTAAAAGGAAGGAGGAGTCAGTGATCCCTCAACCTGGCTGGTCCTTCTACTATGTCATGCCATCAAGCAGACAGCATGCAAAATTTGGCCCAGCACAATTGGTTCAATCACCTTGTGGTGTCACAGACAGGAGTGTCAGCTTCCTGTGGGATTCAGAGTAGGAAAAGATGGCTGGTTGTGGGGAAAAGCACCCAACAAACAAAAGCCTCTGTATTCACCACTGACAACAGAGGACTGGTAAAAAAGGAAAGTAGATTGCTGCTGCTCAGATAGTCCGTTCCCAAGTTTCAGCTGCAGGGCAAAGTCCCCCTCTAAACCAGCAGGTGAAGAGTAAAAGGGAGGCAGCCCGACCACCCATTTGTATGATCCAACCACTTACCACGGTCAGTTTCACGTTGACTCAAGTGTACTGAACAACACTAGTTAAAGAGATAATGGTACATCCCTCTAGCCGCAGCTGCATGATTTACCAAGAAATTCCGACTCCCAGCATGAAAGGGATTAAATCTCAGCCTGCCATTAGGGCAGCCAGGAAAGTGCAAGAGGGAGAAAACTGAACTTCATGCTCTCATTCCGTTGTTCCAAACTATACCAGATGCCAAGCACCACAAGGGGAGTTTGGTGTGAGCCCAGGAGATTTCTGCAGAGGATTAAATGCTTCTTATTGCATGTCTGACCCTTTAACTAGACACATAGGCCAAATAAAATATCACAAAAGGACATCATGCAAAGTGGTGCTTGCCAGCTCTTTCACACACCAAAACTGTCTAACCAGTCTGACTGGCTGATTAGTATGGCACTCTTGAGATAGGGAGGCTACAAGGCAAAGCAAGAAAAATGGCTTTCGATACCCCTCTTCAGTAGTTCACAGCATTCGATAGCAAAGGCAGCCCAGTTGCAGGAGAAATGGGTGCAGATCATTTTGGTTATTTAACTTCGGCATGTCCCAAGCGAACTGGAGACAACGGCCTTGCGTGAACCGAGAACACCGCGTGCAGAGCTCCCCGATGAGAGCTTGCCTCTCACCTGATAGTGTTATCTGAAGAGCCACTCACTACTAGCCGATCTCTGTACTGCAGACACGCGATGCCTCGTTTGTGGCCATTTAAGGTGCGCACGAACTCGCAGGTACTAGTGTTCCAGACCTGAGATGGGGAGAGAAAACACACAGGGCCCACTTATTAAGAGGTAACTAACGGAGGGGAGGGACCTGCAAGAGAAACGGGTGTGTCCAGAATATTCAAAATGTCATCACAACCTCGAGGTCACAAGTCAAATTCAAGCCATGATTGCTGACGTAGGGAAAACTACCTTACCAGTGATATATGGCTATAGCCTTCTACAGTGAACAGACTGACTCCTCATACACAGAGCTTTTATCGTATTATATTAGGACTTGTCCCCAGATTAAACCATAGCACTTTTGAAACTAATTTACAGTTTATGTATGAATTGGCTTTTTTCTGAGTTTGAACATCACCAACTCTTATGTTCTCAGGAATCTGGTCATTCTTTTTGGTCAACACTGACAAGTGCTGTAAATAAACAGCCTTTGAAATTTCTCACCTTTATAGTCCTATCACCTGATGCGGACACAATGTACTTGTCATCAAAGTCCACTACGTTGACAGCAGCTCTGTGTCCTACCAGGACCCTTCGCAGGGTAATGTCTGTCGGGGAAGCCATGTCCCAGACGGCAATGGAACGGTCTTTGGAACAAGTCACCATCATGCCATTGTTAAAGCGCAGGTGCAGTACTGCTTCGCAGTGGTGAATCAGCGTGTTTAGCATCTCGCCGGTATTTACGTCCCACACCCTGAAATTCACACAATATTTCAAACCAAGGGAAGGGAAAGAGGGTGAAAAAAAAACGACATTTCATTTTTCTGCAGGAAAAGAAAAATCAAGTCTTTGGTTCGATTACAAGCCAACACCACATACTAAACCTAGAATCTGCTGAATAGTTAGTTCATGACAAGATATAGCACATAAACCAGCTGATTACAAAAATATTAAAGGAGTCCAGCAGCCAAAAAAACCTGCAATGCAATTAGCCCCATAAAAACAACACAGCAAAGCGTTTTGTAATTAAGTGACTGTGTAGTGCTGATGAAAGGTACCAGATTGACAGCCCTGGAGACTGAAGTCCCCTGTTAGCTCTGCCTGCAGCTCTCTCCACCCCCAAAGTTATGCCTGTCTACCCAGATCTGGAGAGACCCAGTGCTAGAGGCAAGTTCACCCCCAATGGCCCATTCAATCTTCGCCCTTTCTGCTGGGACTGCCAACAAGGGGCACAGCTTTCTATAGTAGCAGAAGACCAGAGTATGCTTTTTCTTTGTAAGCAAATCTAAAAGAATCATTAAAAAAATTACACTATTGGGTTAGATCGGGTTCTAACAGCAGCAAATTATTTATCCTGAACAGACACAAAGGAACACGACGACGTTTCAGGAATTTGTTGACAAGGCACAAATTAATATAGAGTTTTTATGTCAATTGACCATTAATAGGTCTAGTCTATTACACACAAAGGATAACTTGTGGTTAAAAGAATCAGGTACATGCTCAATTTAAAGAGCTTCTATGACGTGAGTCAGGGACATTAAAGTTTAAAAAACAACACAGTTCCTTTTGGTGCATTGTTCGCGAAGGTCTTTATCTCAAGGCAAAATTCCTTCAAGCAGTTTCCTGCAGCACTATCATACCCTGAACCCCAGCTACACTAAACTCCAGCCGCATAATGGCTGTATTATCGAATAGCAAAAGGCTGCGGAAATTGAATCCCTCCTCCCTTAACGAAGCTTGCAATTAAACACGGCAGGGATGTGCAGGAGAGAAGAAATGTCACTCATGTTTATGAAATACAAATGGTCGCTTCATACGCTACAGTAACAATGCCCAGTCTGCTTTGTGTGCGCTAACCCATCATGAAACTTGGGCTGCAGCCTCTCAGTCCTAAAAACCAGGGGGTTTTGTAGAGTGCATGCCACCTCCCATTAACCCCCCTTAAAGCTACAGCTCTTCTAGTAGGCTCTGGAAGCCTCCCTCTTGTCACAGCGCAAGCTTATTTGAAAATCCTGTGACGCTGGCAGAGCACGTGCCAGCTCATGCGAAGGTCCCAATGTCTCCACTGAACACTGAGAAACATATACCTGGCATCAGTCTGGCTCACCTGTGTGTCCGTATTTTTCAAATAGGAATTAGAATTGTAAGAATGTATTTAGACTTTACTGAATGCTTGTGAGTGGCTGCCAGCATTAATCTCACATATAGCATCTGTATCCCTTATTGTAAGGCAATATTTGAGTGGTTGTATTGTGAGGCTCTGTGACGCCATGAATCACCAGACAGGAGAGAGACATGAACTAGTGTGAAGTGCTGGGTTACCCTAAAGGTCATACAGAGCTTGCTGATTATAGAAGCTTCTATTACTTTTTGACACTTAAGATTGTAACACAGTTATGCATCTACGTTTACCTGCTTTAACCTTGTAAACAACTCGTTTCCTTTTCCTACTTAATAAATCTGTCGGTAGTTTATTGTAGGATTGGCTGCCAGCGTAGTCAGTGAGATCTAAGGTGAGACGGACCTGCGGTAAGTGACTGGTCCTTTGGGACGGAGTAATCCGAATATTGCTGTGATCCTTGGGGTAAAGCAAAGGCAGGCGCAGCTGGGTGGGGAGTTGGATCAGCGCACCCAAGAGGACTGTCTGTGACTCCACGTTTGGCTGTTCTAGTGCCTGACGAGTTCAGCTCTGATATTCAGTTGGTTAAATCTAAGTAGAGAACGCACAGCCAATTTGGTGCTTGTGCGCTGCTTCCTGACAGGGTGCCCGGAGGTGGGTACCCATGCTCTTGAGTGACTGCAGGCAGCGTTACACCTGCCATCTGGGATATGTCCACACAGCTCTGGGAGGGTGCTTCCTAGTGCAGGCAGGCAGACACGCTAGCTCTGCTCGAGCTCGCACGCTGAAAATAGGAGTGAGGCCACAATGGTCTAGGCAGCAGCTTGGGCTAGCCACCGGAGTACAAACTCCCCCAACTCCCAGGATATGGATTCAGGTGGGTAGTCTGAAGCACTGCCTGTACTGCTGTGGTCATGCTGTGAAGTACACTAGCTGCTGTGTTGGAATACCTTGGTGTTTACCAAAGGCAAAATTTGCTCTGCATGAGTCCAGGATAAGAGTTATTGCTGGCTTGGAAAATTTAACAGGAAGAAAGGAAGAGGGGATGAGCCCATTCCAACCTTCCTTTGAGTCACTGCTCCTCAATGGAAATGCGATTTGGTGAAAACACACATCGCAGCTGGAGTCTTACGTTTACACATTCTGTGCCCGTTCTTTTCAATCCGAAAGCTTAATTTACAACATTCCCATCTCTGCACAAAGGTATGGAAACCACATGCCTTCCCACTGCATTTATTTACAGGCACGTCTACAGTGCTCATCACGGAGTTATCTGAGCATCTCTGTTAGAACCAGGCATTAGCATTACAAAACCCTCCCGGGACAATCACACCCTCACATTGCAGAACAACATAAGAATATCACTACATCCAGCAGACATACAAAAAATGACAGGAAGAGCTAGGCAGTAGATATATTCTTCAGGGGAGGCCTTTCTCTTGCACTCCTGGGGAGCCAGGTGTACTGCACCATGCGTGTGTGTGCATATATGCACCTTTATTTCCATCCATAAACAGCCCACACTTGATTACAGGTTATAAAGCACACAGCCAAATGGTAGGGGATAGCAGCTATGCACAAGCACTCAAGTGAATCTAAAGGACGCAGCCTGAAGTTCACCTACTAGCACATGTTCTAGTGGTCAAGAATCACTGTCCCAAAGCCCTGCACAGATAGAGAGATTGGTAAGTAGTTCTGAGTAACCAATTTAAGCCCATTGCTTCTTGCCCTATCCTCAGAGGTTAAGAAGAACAATTTTTCTCCCTCCTCCTTGTTACAACCTTTAATATACTTGAAAACTGTTCTGCCCCCTCTTGGTCATCTCTTCTCCAGACTAAACAAACCCAATTTTTTCAATCTTCCCTCACAGGTCATATTTTCTAGACCTTTCATCATTTTTGTTGCTCTTCTCTGGACTTCCTCCAATTTGTCCACATCTTTTCTAAAATGTGGTGCCCAGAACTGGACACAATACTCCAGTTGAGGCCTAATCAGCGTGGAGTAGAGTGGAAGAATTACTTCTTATGTCTTGCTTACAATATTCCTGCTAATACAGCCCAGAATGATGTTTGCTTTTTTTGCAACAGTGTTACACTGTTGACTCATATTTAGCTTGTGATCCACTGTGATCCCCAGATCCCTTTCCGCAGTACTCCTTCCTAGGCAGTCATTTCCCTTTTTGTATGTGTGCAACGGATTGTTCCTTCCTAAGTGGAGTACTTTGCATTTGTCCTGATTGAATTTCATCCTATTTACTTCAGATCATTTCTCCAATTTGTCCAGATCATTTTGAATTTTAATCCTATCCTCCAAAGCACTTGCAACCCCGCTTGTTACGCCCTTCCAGCATGACTGTGAACCACTGATAACTACACTCTGGGAACGGTTTTCCAACCAGTTATGCACCCACCTGATAGTAGCTCCATCTAGGTTGCATTTCCCTAGTTTGTTTATTGAAATGAAGTATTCTAGGCAAGTACCCAGTCTGCAGCTTGATCTGCCCACCATGGACTGGGAAACGACAGAGTCTTTCACATAGACCAGCCTTTTCTTTTTACTCAGAGTTCAACATAATGCTGCCCCAGCCAATCTAAGTGCTGATTAAATGTCCAGGTAAAAGAGATGTGAATTTGTACAAATGGCAGGAACCAACAGAACTCCTAGCACCACAAACCTGTGTGCAATATGCAGGGGTTGAATTTTAGGGTCACCTGCTTATGACTGGTGGCTTCAAAATGAGTTTAGGCAACCACAGAGAGGAGCCTGCAGCCACAGGAACAGGTGCATGAGTGCAAATGGTGCAGGAAAGGCAATCGCCGTAGCTTTGGGCCTGCTCCCAACAGTGCTGCTTGGAGCTGCATAGTTCATACTTAGACAGAAAGAGGGGACCTCCTACCCACACCAGCACAGGGAGACCTATTCTTCTGGCCAAGCTCTATCCCTCTTCCCCAGCCAAGGGAGAAACGCCCCTCCCCCCCTTCCTGCTAGTTCACCAGCTGAACATGTATTTCCAGATATTTTCATTTCGTGAAGTGAAATCATTACAATTTTGCCCACTCTAGTCTCCTGAACCATGCCTAGTGACCGTCCCATCCGGAGAGTAGATTCTAATGTGAACTGTCCAGCCTTGCAGCATGGGTTTGGAAATGAGTGAAGAGAACAAGGTCATAGAGTGGTAAAAAAACAGGTAGTTGAAATTTATTAAAGACACACAGGGGATCTAGCCAGGTAGCTTGTGTTAATTCTAATGGAAGAGGCATGGCTAAAACCCCTACATGGCTTTGAAAACCTAACCAAGGTCTTTAAAAATCTCTATCCCAGGGAAATGTGCAAATTCTTAGTAAAAATTCACAAAAGTCTCCTTAACCCAGCTTGGAAATCGCCAGCCTTTGCTTATTTTCCATTTCCCTGTGATAGGCAGCAAAACTTGGGCGGAAAATTGATTTTTAAACCAGTAGGGCTTCTCGTTGGAAAGGAGTTTACTGGAACTACCCAGTGAAAAAAGCTGAACAGAGAACAATTAAAAAAAAATCTTTTCAGTACCGTCTGAGGGCACAAAGTTCAGTTTCAGAAGTACGTACCTGACGGTTGAATCAGAAGATCCAGTAATGATCACCCGCTCGTCATACTGTAGGCACAAGACGGAACCCGTGTGTCCAGTCAGAATTCGCTTGCATTCCAATGTATTCTTATCCCAGATCTAGGGTGGCAAACAGTCACAAACAGTCTGGTAAGTAAGATGTTCATCACTGTATAAATGGTGCATGTTGCTGGGTTGGCTGTTTCGGTTTTTATTACATACTGTTTGCGGATCGAGCTTCCATAGTAGCACAGAATGCACTTTGTTATTCCACAGGCGCTTTGGTGCAATATAAACCATTCTTAATATCTCTGGTTTTAATATGAATACAGGCTCTACACTTCTCATCAGGGAACAGGGTAGCCTGTAATGACGGGAGGACCAATAATACTGCTAGCAAAGTCCATTCTATAAGGAAGCAGAGCATTTCTTGCCGGGTGAGACAGATTTATACACTTTGCTGGGGGAAGGCTAGCTTGTGTGTACCAAAGCAAAACTCGCCTGGGCTAGTCCAGTGTTTAACCTTTTTGACACCAGGGGACAGCTTGTGGCCTTCCTAAACTGTGTCGGGGAGATCTCAGGGACTGGCACTGGTCCACAGACCAGTTGTTTCGAAACGCTGGGCTAGGGCACCTTCTAAAAAGTCTCTTACCAACTGCTTCCTCCCACACTGAAATTCGGACACAAGATTGTTCATGAAGCCTGCTTTACACACCCTAGCTTGGCCACCTCGGGGAGTTCTCACCTTGATAGTGTTGTCTCGCAGGCCACTTACTATCTTCTGATCGTCATACTGTAAACAATAAACCCCTTTGCTAGTTTCACTCCGGCAGTGGATTCTCTGTAAACTGTGCCTTCCACACCGCCAGTTTGATTCTATTGTCTTGGGGATGGGGAGCAGAGAAGAAAGAGAAGCAAATTAGAGAAAGTCCTGTTACATTTCCCAACAAGGAAGCCCATTAGATGATACAGCAGTCTCCCAAGGGAAGTGGCGGTGGGGGTACTATTGCTAGAGTCATTTATATGACAAAGTGCTGGAGAATATAGCGTGGTGAATGTTGTTGCACGGGCCATGTTGGGGATGCACAAGCTGACCTAAAAGGTTTTTTCCCCATCTCTAACTTCTGTGACTCTGTGAAGCCTTCAACAGGAGGATGCTCAGTGACTAAAGAAGAGCGAAAGGTGGTATCCACCTAGATCTAGCCGGTGATTATATGGCCCCCGTGATCAGAGCAGCTGAGCACCTCTCCTGCAATGAAGAGTTCAAGCATAGACAAGAGGTGATACCTTGCACAGAACCATTTATGGGGCAGCAGTGCCATAGGTTCGATGCCCTTCTCTTTGAATTTCATGGACTGTCATCTCCGGTAATGCCTGGGTCTCCCTGGCTCAGCTCTGGCCCCTCACCACAACCTCTCACGAGGCCTCACTATTTCTTCATTGAAAGAGCCATGAAACGCCTGAACGCTGTCCGGCTGCTGCTATACACCGTGTATGCTGTGCAGATTCACCAGAATCCGCTACTTTAACTACGTCTGACAGCTCACGCAATTTACATTCAGGGAAGGGAGTCGCTAAGCCTTATGATCTTCATGTGGGAACTCCAAAACATGTATATGCCATGTGCAACGTTTATTAAAACCAGTGTGAGGGGTTTTGCTGACATTTTAACAAATCAGAAAGTTAAAAACCACACAAAATGAAATGTTTGTTTCTTACCTCTATGTCCTGTATAATTTTTGGATAAAGTGCTCTATAGAAGGAGTTGGGTGGGGCATTCCCATCAGGTGGCTTATTTTTAAATAGATACTGTCCCCTGGAACACAAGAAACATTTCCCATTCAACACAGTCCATGTTTCAGCAGTGTTGGGCAAAGGTTTCTAAGGCACTTTCCTGGATGCGTTGCTGACTGTAGGGGCAGGGGACTGATTAGCATTCAGGCATGGTGGACTCAGTAAGCACTGTTTGACCTGCACCGTGACTGGGTTGTATTTGGATACGTGACAAATTCAAAACGGGTATTCGCAGACACCTGGGGAACTGCAAATGTGTTATACATACAGGCATGAGCCACTATTGCCCAGTCTGTGAGTTATAGTGGTTCATAAGTCCTTTGGCTTGTGTATCTATTATGTGTGTCACTTTTAAAAGAAGGGGCACAAACCTTCACAACTGCCAATGGCGGGGGGGCGGGGAGGGGGCTGCAAGGAAGGCCAGCAATGGGAGAAAACTAAGGAAGGCAGGCCCCCCAAAAATATGTTACGTGCCCAAGGCTGGAAAGCTGTGTTAGCAGGAGTGACATCTGCTTTGGCACATGGACATTTTACGGCTGCTGCTAGATTCTGGTAAGCAACATTTCATTAGTGGCTCCTTCCTCATTTCAACACAGATTTGGAATACTCATATCCCAAGCTAGATTTTTGCTTCAAAAAAAATTCAGTAAACGGCAATCACTTCCTGCTGTGTAAAGAACTTTAATTCCTCATCCTGAAGTTAAGAAGTCACCAAACACGGTGTGGAAGCTAGTAAACCCCACCATGGGCGTACTAACTGCTGTTTTGTCTGGCAACATGCCTTGCAAAGTGGAGATAGGCACAAATGCCTCGGAGTGTAATCCTGGCATCAGAGGCATGGCGTTTACACTGGGCCAGCTCTCTGCTCCTCCCCGCCACTACTCCATTACAGCATGATTAATTGTTCCAGATCTCCATGTGCCTTTCTCGCCTGTCCCTTCCTCACAGTACACCTTGAAACTACAGTACACCTTGACTGCTTGGGCCTCAGCTATACGTAGCATGAAACCTGCATCAGAAAAGCTACAAAAATGATCTGAAGCTTTTCGTTTACAAGGACAACACACAATATAGTGCTAAACAAGCATTTGAAAGACACACAAGGGGAACGGCATATATTTAAATTCCCTAAGACATTAGTTTAAACACATGTTTTGGGGCAGAGCAGTTTTCAGCTCCATACTTAGGAGTCTGCAGATTTTTTGACTATAAGTAGTATCAGCCATTAACTGCACTGGAATGAAGGTTTGTGTTTCCAGTCTCACTCTCCAGGATGTGTGCACATGACCAGATAGGCACATGCATGCATGCGGGCAACTGTGAGTACAGGTCCTAATCATTGCACAGAGCAGTTGGTGCAGTATTTGCACACGTGGAGTGCTTTTAGGAGCATGAAGATTAATCACAAGGGCAATGTTTTGAAGACTTCCTGGGGAGTACATGGCTTGGAGATGGGGAGAATGCTTGAGCCAGACCCTGGAATATTTAGGTTACATCTGGGTTGGCCTTCAAATAGAATCAATTGTGGTTTAGCTAAAGAAGTGCTTGGAATTTTCACTGCATCCCAGGTGAGCTCTCTTGCAAGAGTTTCTCTTATAAAAGCAACTATTTCATGTCCCTGCCTCAACTGAGGACAATGGGACACTGCCGGGGTGCCCCAAAAACAGAGCCTGAGGGACATGTAACCATGTTCTCTCTCTCTCTCTCTCTCTATTTTACTGTAGGGTAAAAGGAACTCAATCAGCTGCAGGTTTTGATGACCAGAAAACAGAGTGTATTTTGGTCACTATCTAGACAGACACAAACAGTGCTCAGTTTTTTTTTTTTTTAATAGTAAATTTTCTATAAATGCTTGTGCCAATCCATGTGACCCCACTCATTCCTGGCAAGTTGTCAGTGTGGTCCTTTGGGTTGCAGAGTTTGGGCTCTCCTGTTGTAAGGTACCAGGAAGCAAGTGATGAAATCAAGTGGTCCATGCACTGAGCTAAGTGAAGAGCTATAAGCGAACGAGAACAGTTGTTATCATTCTGAACTGTCCATCTATTCACTTCCCTGTGCCACCCAAAGCACTGATTCCAAGCTATGAAGTGCTTTATGGCAGATCCCCAAGTTAAATTAGATATTGCCTGCCTCTTTTCCCCACCCAACTGTTCTTAGGGTTAACCTCCTCCTCCCTATCAGAGGGTTTTCTCCCTGGGACTACATGCTTGGGGAATTCCATCCTGCAACCAACTGAAACAGGGGACAGTGCAATCCTGGGGGTGCAGCATGATGATGGGGGAGGAGGGGTGTACTGCTGACCTTCAAATACTCATATGATCAGCAATGGGCATCAATGTAAAATTCTAAATATAGAATGAACTATAGGACTGGAGATAATCATGGTGTTGCTCTAACATTTCCGCCTGTGTCTGCAGCGAATACGGTCACAGAAAGGGGTACTGAACACTTCTGATAATCACTATGCTCCTGGAAGCGGATTTGCATAGTATTTAAAGGCCAGTTCATAATCATGATTTACTTGTCTTTATAATCAGCGACAAACTGTGTAACAAAATTAACTTCAAAACAACAGAATTTTTGCTTGCAACTTTGTATCTTTTTCCCTTTTTAATAGCAACTAAAATGCCTAAGCTGTCACTTTTATCTTGTTTATGAAATATTCATACCCAGCTTTTTTGCAGCTAACATCCTGGGGACACCCTTGGAAAAGAAAATTATGTATTAAAGGGCTTACCCTAGAGAGGGAAAGTTCTAATGAAGTGTTAACAGAGCAGCTTCAAACTCAAGTGAGACCCTCGGAAGGCTATTCCAGCTGATTATTAACTAATCTATCTGCATTTCTAGAGTCCCCTACTCTCCACGGTACCTACCCTCGGCTTCCAGTTTGAGGATTGCACAGATACCGCGTAAAGTGAAAGTCTGCTGAGGAAACACTAATTCATACCACACGCCCCAGCTCCTAATCCGAAAAATGTTTTTCTGCTCTGAACTGCTGATGAGTTTATTGTCCTCCCTAGGCATATGCAGCTTCTTAATATGAAACTGAATGAGAGGCCGGGTGTACAGATTCAAAGTTTTTATCTCTCCCTCATTACTGACATACTGGAGCACCTATGAGATGAGCATAGAAAAACATGCCAAAAACTGGTGGTAGAACCAAAAATGACCAACCTCTCCAATCGCTGAATTTTGCTGCAAACAAGTGTCAAACTAGAAACAACAGGGGCTGACTACAAAGGTAGCATTACACACACACACCATCCACTGTCCTAGGTGGGTAAGAAGCTGAATTTGCAGTTCCCTCACCATCCTCTCCTCTCTGCCAACCCTCTCCACAGCGAGTCTGTCCTGACCATTCTCTCAATAAGTTTCTTCCACAGCATGCCATCAGATGTCACCCGGTACCACTCCTTACACACCAGCTCGGCAGCACATAACGATTTGGCATCCAGGTACGACAGTATGTTCTCAGCAATGTGATCCAAACCCCGAGCTGGAAAAAAAAAAAGAAAAAAAAAAAGAGAGCATTAGTCATTGGGGAGATCGTAAGACAGTTTAAACAACTCCCCTTGTCTATTATGGAGATCCAGTCTCTTCCCTGTATCAGAGGGGTAGCCGTGTTAATCTGAATCTATAAAAAGCAACAGAGGGTCCTGTGGCACCTTTAAGACTAACAGAAGTATTGGAGCATAAGCTTTCGTGGGTGAATGCCCACTTCATCAGACGCAAGTCTCTTCCCTATCACTGCTCATCCATTCCCCTGTACACAGAGTTAGACCAAATTCACAGAAGAGTATTTGCTGCTAAGTTCAGGAACAACCAGTGTTTTCCCAACTTGTTTTGGATCAAAAACAGCAAGGCATTAAAAATAATAAAGACTCTAGGAAGTCATTCCAATCTATTTCTATGGGTTTTAGCACTAGGGGGATAGTCTATGGATGGCATTTCCAACTCAGCGATGCAGCCCCCAAAATCTCTCTATATTAGGACCATTTCTCATCTTGCTGCTACAGCTGTTCTCATGTTCCAACGGCTCAAAAGCTGTTTTTGCTAAAGCAGTAGCTTTTGAACGTAATGAAGAAAAAAATATATATTCCCAATGTGTACCCTGAAGGGCAGTGGTACCTTCAGACATGGGAGGGGGGGAAGGACACGCAGATGCATGGAGGAGAGAGAGTCTAAGGAGAGAGTGAAGCAGGTTTGCTGGTATCATTTATTTCAGTAGGTGGAAGAAAGCGTACACCGACACGGTGTCATTTGCAAACATTTTCCAGTGTGAATACCAGAAGGGTTGCTTTGTGTTTCAATACCGCTGCAGTCACATGGAAGACAACTGACTCAAAAAAATAAAAGGTCACTGGACCAATAGCCTGGTTAACACCCCAGTGGATCTAGAATAGGATAAAATGTTGGAATACAGTGGGGGGTTCACTCGGTGTTGTTTGAAGTGGATGGGTTTAGCCATTAACATTCTCTACCACCCCCTCAAACCTAATCTGCACGGAGGCCTCAGAGGAATCAGATGCCTATAAAATAACATGGTTGCATTAATAAAGCTTCTCTTGGCTGCTGTTCTAATTCACAAGTGAGACAGCAACGGTGAGGGGGTTATGGCTCGTCACAGATCACATTTCAGAGGCTTCGCAGAAGCTGTAGTTCAGAGGAGTCCGCCCTCCCCCAAGCACAAAGTTCTGCCCAACAAAGAGCAAGCATGCCAGATCGGTATTACACGCAACTTCCCTCCTCTCCCTAACGAAACCCACTAAACATCCGGAGTGGGATTAAATTCCTCTTTTCTTACTCTTATTACAACAGTCTCAAAGACTGAGCCCCATTTGTCAGCAGCACAGAAGTAGGAGGCAGTAAATGAATTGTGACTGGTTGTGTCACATGTCCATACTTAAGCAGATGGAGAGTGAGACACGTATCAGCTGATTCTTATCAGAGTTCACAGGACACTATCTATTCTAGCTTGTGTGTCAGACTGAGAAGTTAAAAAAGATCTCAAAATTGGCTCCTCGTCCATGAACATGATATAACACAGCATGGCTCCTGATTCCTTCCCTTATTCCTAATGCAACAGTTTAAAACGTAGCCACATGCAGAGAAACAATTCTATGATGCTTTGGGCCCGATCCTCCACTGCCCACCGCCTCGTATCATTTACGCCTGTGCAAAAAGGAGCATGCAGATGACGACACACGGTACCAGGTGGTGGAGAAAGAGGCCCAAACGTGTCTAGAGTTTGGCTGTTATATTGCAGTATTAACCCACCAGGGTTCCCAATTGTACAGTTTCAGTTTATACACATAGATATTACACATAGAGCTTTACAAACTCCCTGAAAGAAGCTGGATTGACAGTTCTGAAGGCTGAAGTCATGCCGTGTGGCCCTTCACCTCCCGTCTACTCAAAAGCAGTGCCATCCCAACCCACTTAGTTCCTTGACACCAAGAGCAGAGACCCCGATGCAGAGGGAATGGAGGGTGGGTCAAGAAATATAAATCTGCACTCACATCTTGAAGAACAACAGTTACAGTGCAGGTAATTAACTGCTTTTTCTTCGAGTGGTTGCAGATGTGTATTCCAATCAGGTGACTCACAAGCAGTACTTACATGAGGTGGAGTTTGGAATATACTTAAAGGACTGTGGGACTGCTTTCCTGAGGTTGCATCTGACCTAGACACAGTGGTAACTGCGCAGTGCTTTGTAAAAGTATGTACAGAAGATTAGGCGGTGGCCCTGCAGGTGTCCAATATCAAAACATCTCTGAGGAAAACGTTGTATGACCCTGTAATCTCAGCAGAGGCATCATCTGAGCTAATTCACATGCAGTTGTAATGCAGGAAGTTATCCACCCGGAAATCGTCTATACAGAGACCGCCTGATCCTTCACTGGATCCACATAGGGAGATGAAAAGATGAGGTGGAGCCCGAAAAGCTAAGTCCTCTCTAGATAAAATGCCAAGCACGGTCTCACATCCAATCTGTGAGGTCTCTGCTCATCCGTGTTGGGGTGCACGTTAGGAGAGAACACCGGTCACTAAATCAGGAGGTTAAGGGCAAACCGTGAAATCGCTTTAGACAAAAATTTTGGATGTGGCCATAGGGTCACTTAGTCTCTGACAAACTGAGTGTGTGGAGGCTCTGCCATTAAGGCCTGCAGCTTGCTTACTCTCCCTGCAGATGTGACAGCTACAAGGAAGGCTGTCTTTTGGCACAGGAGGGACAGAGAACAGGTTGCCAGGGGCTCGACTGGAGATCCCATAAGGGCAGCTAAGACACTATTAAGGTCCCACAAGGGAACTGGCTCTTTTACAGGTGGGTAGAGATGAATGACTTCTCTTAGAAATCTCACCACCATGGAATTTGAGAAACTTGACCTCCCTTGGACGGGCAGATGAAACTCTGAGATCGTTGATAAGAGAACCCTCAACGAGCTGAGCGACAGACCAGAAGACTGAAGGTATAACAGGTACTACAAAACGTCCTGAATGCACGCCAGCCTGAGCTGAATTCCCCATGCTAGCGACCAAACTGAAAATTGCTGCCACTTGGTCAAATAAGTAGCCTTAGTAGAGGCTTTCCTATTATTAAGTAACACTTGTCAAACAGCTTCCGAACATCGTTCCTCCTCTTAATTTAGTTATGAAGAATCCATGCTGTGAGATGCAGGTTGCTTGGCGCTGGATGCCAAATCTGACTATGGTGCTGGGTCAGTAAGTCGGAATAAAGAGGCAGAGAGATGAGCAGTCAAACCGACACACTGAGGAGATTGGAAAAACAACACTGTCTTGGCCACGCTAGTGCAATGAGAATCAGTCTGGCAAGATCCAACTTCAGTTTGAGAATGACCTGTGGGATGAGTGGGATCGGGGGAAGGCATACATGAACACCAATCCCCACTCAGGTGGAAGGAGCCTGGACTGAGGCCCGTTCAGGAACAAAATTGACAACCCTTCTTGTTGTCTTTCGTTGCAAGCAGGTCGATAGCTGAAATGCCCTAGTTTTCAAAATGGACCTCAAAACTATTCTTCAGAGACTATTTGTGATGCTGAAAGAAGCCCCTGCTGAGGTGATTGGCTAAGCAATTCCACATCCCCAGTAGGTGAATGGCCATGTGAGTGATGTTCTCACTGATGCAAAATTGCCCAAACTTTTTACTGCTTTGTGACAAAACTGGTTGGAGTGGGCTCCACCCTTTTTGTTCACGTAATACACTGTGGCGGTGGTGGTGAGTATACGAACCACTATGCCTTTGATGTGCAACAGAAACGTCCCTTACACATTGTAAATGGCTCAAAGCTCTATGGCCTTCATATGAAGAGAGGCTTCCTGATCTGTTCGCAGTCCCTGAATTTTCAAAGTCCCCAGATGTGCTCCCCAACCCATTTGTGGCAGCATCAGTCATTATGGTTATGAACAGCAGAGGACAGCTGAAGGGAACATCTTTACAAAAACTGATTCCATCTCTCCACCGCAGGATGGGTGGCAGCACTCGCACTAGGCAGTCCAACAAACAACCATTTTGGCGATATACCAACTTGAGCCAGGTCTAAAGAGACAAAGATGCAACCTCACATGCTGAACTACATAAATACATGCGGCCATATGACTTAGCAACTTCAGACACAAATGAACCCTAATAGAAGTGAGAGACTGGAGGGACAGTCCCAGACAATGAACTGTCTGAAATCACAGCTCAGCAGAAATGCCCCCAAATTCATAGAACCCTAAATGCGCTTGATTTTTTGCGCTGGTACTGAAGTTGATTTTGCTTTGTTTTCGATCAGACCCAGCCAATCGAAGAGTCTGAACTGGACATGGTTGAGGAGTTGATCTGTGGACTTGCCCCTCACTAACCAATCATCCAGGTAAGGAAAGACATGGCTTGGGAAAAACTGCCACATGGAAATAGGCGTTTTGAAGAACAAGGGCAGCAAACCGGTGATTAGCAACAGAGGGTCCTGTGGCACCTTTGAGACTAACAGAAGTATTGGGAGCATAAGCTTTCGTGGGTAAGAACCTCACTTCTTCAGATGCAAGGACTAAAAATTTGAGATCTGGGCATATTCCTGTCAAAATTATTAACTAACTAGAGTGAATTCAGAAAACAACAAAA